>NC_142524.1:17354574-17654574 GCF_964205215.1 Stylophora pistillata
TCAAAGCAAACAACAGTGTCACCAGCATGCTCTATTAACTCTCATAAAGTGCGCCAGAATACGTTAATAATACTCCTTGATAGAATGGTTCAATTAATCTGATTAGTTGAACAAGACAAAGGCTGTCAAGTGTAACACCAAGGTTCACAATCTGCAATACTGAGTTAACAAACTGAAATAGTTTGGAATTTCAAAATTAACACTTCTCTTGAAGTTTTTTCACACAGCACTTAGAAAAAAAAATGCTCAAAGCAAGTGTTTTATGAACCAACAACAGCTGAATTCACAAAG
Source organism: Stylophora pistillata (assembly GCF_964205215.1). Taxonomy (NCBI): domain Eukaryota; kingdom Metazoa; phylum Cnidaria; class Anthozoa; order Scleractinia; family Pocilloporidae; genus Stylophora; species Stylophora pistillata. The sequence continues at coordinate 17,354,866 of NC_142524.1, forward strand.
ATTGCTCGTGATGATGCCATAAAACTCGGCTTCTGTGACTGATGTGACCTTCCACTCAACACATCAGAAAGGATATCAAAGCAAGCTCTTAGTCCAGTCCACTGTGATGAGGGGAGATCACCATGATGAGCTAGCCGGGATGGCCTTCATCATGATTGCAGTCGTTCTGACTTGTATGAACTTTAACAGTTATGCCAGTTTGATTAAATTTTTAATCATTACTGTTTTGTTCTGTTTTGTATTTGAACACAAAACTACTATATGCTATTGGAATGTTAGCTGTTTGATTTTAATTACTGTACATGTACATAAGCTCTACAATCAATCACATCTTATATCCGATCTTTACTCTAAAATTAGATAACAAGACTTTCAAATTCTTTGAAATAAATTATTTGAAACAAAGGAAATTTTTATACCACACAAGATAAACTCATGTAAGGTACCAAAGGGCTGATTATTTTAGATCCACCAATCAATTTAAACTAATGACAATCTAATTATAACTACCACAGAAAGAGAAGAACTAGCTGTAGCCATGTCTTGAGTGGACGGTTTACTGTCAGTAAAGTTCCCATCTGCATGTCGAATAACTGCATCTGCAGAACATGTTCTTGAGGAAGGCCCATTATTCGTAAATTCATCTAGCAACATATCTGCAAAGAATATTGGAAAAATCCATTGAAATACCTCAGTCTTAAAAGCTACAGTTATAAATGTTTATACCCCCAAGATTACTATGAGAAGATAATATGTTCTAATAAAGTAAATTTACACTTAATATAAATTATAGTTTATTTAATTTAAGAGAAGTTTGAAACCAGATCCTTACAAGAGGGTCTCTAATAGGCTTCTTCAATCCTGCAATCGCAACTAAAATTCTCCTTAAATCCCCTAATCCCGATGGTTTAGACCAGCCAATCCTGATCACATCATAAAATAATTCATTTCCTCAACTTAAAAGGTCCCTTTTGGTTGGTGATAATTTTCTCAACTAACATTGATTTGTTGAAGTCTTTGCACATTGTAAGGTGTATAAGTTTATCTCTTTTCACCAAAAGGATAATATTATTCACTTAGAAGTCTTGAAAGTTTTGGCGCATGTGTACACAAGACTGTCTTAAAAAAACTTTTTTGCAGTTTTTTAATTTCCTCTTAGGCAGGCATCCATAGGTGTTTGCATCTAACTTTTACAGTTGGAGGGAGAAGTGAAAATCAATGCCCTCAAACAGCTGCATGAGAGGCTATGCTATTTTTCTTCACTTTCAGATTATATCATTTCTTTATAAATTCTTGTCAACGGACATCCCAGTTCTTGAATGAAGGCTGATAGTTTCGAAAGAAACTGTTTGGGGCTGCATCAGTGGGAGTAACGAAATAACTTGGATATATTAACAAAGTTGAAGTGGTAAATTGGCCACTGTAACGATTACAAAAGATAATGTTTCGAGAGTTCGCCCTTTGTCGGAGCGAATAGAGGAATTGTGGATTGTGTGTGCTTTTAAAGGCAGAGAATGGAGCTACGTTATTGGTGGGAACATGGCAACGAGAAAAACAAGAATAAATTAGTGGAATGAAAAGCTTTTGTAATCGTTACGGTGGCCAATTTACCACTTCAACTTTGTTGATATATCCAAGTTATTCCCAGTTCTTGGTTCATCTTAGTAACTATTTCTCAAACCCCTCAAATTCATAATACTATTCCTGTCCCTTACTCCCTTCTTACCCTAAATTCTTGGGTTCTCAGCCTTCAGACTGTACAATCCAAGATTCCAAAAGAACCTATTGAGGACACTCTTACATCTGTGGTGATATCATTCTTTTGTGGGTCACAAAAGAATATTTTTTCAGGTATGATTAACCCAGAAAAATTGGCCCACCTCATCAGAGTCTCTGTGGCTCAGTGGCAGAGGGTCAGATTACATAATCTGAAGGTCTGTGGTCTAATTCCTCATGAAGACTCAGAGTTTTTCACTTTTTCACGTATACAAAGGTCAATTATGTTTTGAATTCTTCAAACCACTTTTATGACAGATTATTTCCATATGCCATATATCTGAAATTTTCGTCAACCATGAACTGATCCCTCACCCCTCAACTCCCTTCTAGTTTCTTCAAATACAAAATGGCCCAATTCCTCACAAGCATATAGCACCTGTGGATGTGTTTGATGATTTTGTAGGTTTTCCTTCATCATGAACATTGTTTGACTCAGAGAATCTCAATTGTCCTTCAGTTACACCAGTCTTGCATGAATCTCCATGACAAACCACCATAAAGCACAAGCTGTCTGGAAGCAATGCAATAACATCACCATTGATCAGGACTCTGATTTCGTCTTTCTTCAAACTTATGAACTTCTGGCTATCAGAAGCTTTCAAGAAGGTTGGATTGGTGTGAAGCTGTAAGGTAAGTAATAACTTCAATTATTAAAAACTGGATCATTGGATAATGCAATTCAAGAGCCAATATACCATAATCTAATTTCTGTACATTGTTAAATCCGGTTTCTTCTCACAAAATAAAGTTGAGAAGATTTGTCTAATATCTTGGGGGTGTTTTTTTTAATAAAACAATTATTCCACTTGCGCTTGTTGGATATGAGATGATTATAGTGAATTCGGCGCTATGCGCCTCATTGGCTATCTATCATCTCATATCCAACGCGCGGTCATGGAATAATTGTTAATTATAATCTGGGCTCCTGCTTCGACTCGCACATGGACATGGCAACGCATAGAACAAAGACCTCTGGTAGTGCAATTTTTTATCTGTGTATAATATCCCAACCATGCAGAATTACCTTACTAGTGAATGTACTGAGAAACTGATTCATGCATTTATAACCAGTAGGTTAAACTATTGCAACAGTCTCCTCCATGGACTTCCCGACGTTCACACACAAAAACTCCATGTCATGATCAAATGATCACAAATGATCTTCTGCACACCTAAACACTGTCATATTCTGCCACTCCTTCAACAACTTCACTGGTTGCCCATCCTCCTAGGTATCAAGTTTAAAATCCTTTTGATCACCTTTAAAGTACTCTAGAGCTCAGCTCCTAAATATCTCAGTGATTTAATTTCTGTTTTACAGCCATCCCATTGTGATCCACGGCAAAATAACAAGGGAATTCTTCTGAGAACCCCTTATTCTTATTCTTATTTTGTATTTATTGTAATATAATGCACATTTGATTATTTTATAGAAAATGTGTCATATAAATATCAAACATTACATTACATTATGAAATTAAATATTAAATTAAATTAATTAATCATCACTAACTAAGAACCAGTCAAGCATTACAACTGCCATCTACACTGTGCCTGGTGATGGTCCAGTAAGATTTCTGAATACTCTTTACTTAGTATGACATTAATTGGCAGCAAAAACTAAAATAACCATTCATCAATGCCCACTGACAGAGGTACCAAACTATGGGAATCTAAAATCCGGAGCTGCTTGGTGTAGGACCACGTCTTCCCCACAGCCTGTGAATCTTCATTTTTCCCAGTCTCTTCCCATGAACTGAAGTGACTCTCATACAGACCTCACAAATAACCCTCCCTAGTCAAAGATTGGAAAAAAAAAATCCCAATACAACCATCCTTAACCAGAAACCCAAATATTTTTTGCATACGACCGGACAAAATCGATCCAAAATCATTACTTTTATGGAAAAACATATATCCAGGATATTTACACTGTGTTACAGTATGTACGACAATCCAGAGAAAATTAATGGTGAATTATGCAACAACATAGAAATTCAGAGCTCAATTTTTTGACACGGAGTGACACCTGCTTCAATCGTATCCCCTATCATTAGTGAAAAAAAATAAGTACTTAGAAATCCTTGCTGCATGTGAGAGAGGAACTAAGATGGCTAACAGGCGAAGGGCGAAGTAATGTGGGTAGAGGTGGGGATGGTATAAAATCGGCGGAATTTACATTGTCTTGTCATAACTTTGTCACTTACGGGCAAAATAGAAAGATTTTCATCTGTCACCTCCAGTACCGCATGCGATCTCGACACTCGCTTATCTGTAACCTGTTCAAAGAAAATTAATAGATATGGTATATATATTACAGGTTAAAACAAATAGGTGAATTTCAAAGAAATTTAACGCGTCTAAATGTTGTTATACTTCTGCAAATCTTACCCCAAGGAAAGGACCTCTTCCGATCGTTGTTTTGCCAAAGGGAACCGCAATGTCTTTTTCGTCATCAAGCGGCCTTAAGTTGAAGGAAGGCATTTCGATTACAATCTCATAGTACTATCTCAACAAAAAGGTTGAGATAGAGTGCAATTTTTGTGTGGCTTACACAACGTGTGTAGCCACATTATGGCACGATTATAGAAAGCCATACTGGACAAAACTGGTCGAGAATAATTTTGTTGGCCGAGAAATAATTTTGTCTTTCGACAGATATTTTCGATGGTCCAGAAATATTTGTGACGATCGAGAAAACTTCTCCCTTGGTCGAGAAATAATTCTCTCTGGCGAGAAATATTGTGGAAGTCCAGAAAAAATTTAAAGGATCGAGAAAACTTTTTCATCGGTCAAACAATTTTTTTCATTGGTTGAGAATTTTTTGGTAGATTGAGAATTAATTTTGTCGATCGAGAATTTTTTTGTCGATCGAGAATTTTATTGTCGATCGAGAATTTTTTTTGATGATCGAGAAATTTTTTGTCGATCCAGAATTTTTTTTGTCGATCGAGAAATTTCCTGTCGATCGAGAAATTTCCTGTCGACCAAGAATGTTTTTTGTCGATCGAGAATTTTTCCTTCATATTGAGAAAAATTGGAAAGCGTATTCCGATGTGGCATAGGGTAAGATATGGACTGGACTGGACTATTTTTTGGACCATTGTTTGGACCAATTTTTGGACCATTTTTGGGACCCTTTTTTGGACCCTTTTTTTGGACCATTCTATGAGGAGGGAAAGCACACCATTAGTACCCAGGGAGGGGTGGGTGCAGTCTATGGAATACGAGTGTTTTGATTTCCTGCCATTCGGTCTTGATGTTCAGGTTTAGATCTCCTCCAATTATTGCTTTGCCTCGATAGAATACAAGCAGGGGAAGCCTTTCAACATATTTACCGCTTTTTCTCAAGGCAGTGATTGATATCGCCGAGGGACTTGAATTTTTGCATTCAAGGAATGTGCACGTGGTAAACCGCGACTTGAAACCAGGGAATGTCAATTTCGGTAGCTATATATATTCCATATTCCATGGGCCAGGGCCCCAAAAATGGCCTTTCATTACCACTCGGGGAGACAAATGCTATCATACATTTTTGAAAACTACAGTTACTCTAGTTTAATATTATGTATGATAGCAGTGCTCAATGAGTAGCTGAACAGGTGTTATCATGTGATCAAGTGACGTCACTCCTTCGGCAGAATTGTCAGGAAACAAACGATAACTGCCAAACACTATTCTTTGCAAGCGTGTTAACCGTTCTTTAAGGGTATTTTATGTACGAAAATGATAGAGGTTTCTCTCAGATGAGTTTTAAAACTTCTGAGTTCAAAATTATTTGAGTTTCATCGATTTTTTTCCATGACAGCGTTAAAATGTACTGAGGTATAAGCGTAAAGTTCTGAACTTTTTTTGTTTAATGTCTAATCTCACAAAATTTTCGCCAAACGAAAGAAAAAAATAACAAGTGACTCATAGCCAATAGTTAAAGTTGGATGCCGTCGCTTCAAAGACAACATATCTTCAGTAACATCCGTACGCCATCTTGGATCTGCCATCTTGGATACGCCATCTTGGATATTAACATACAATTCTTCTAACATATAATAACGCGAAATTGAGTGAAAATTGAAAGCATTGCCCCTTTAAGTCAAACGAACTCATAATTTAATCTTCAAAAGCCCTCTTGAGGTTAAGGAGGGCGCGAACCAAAACGAAATGTCTGAAAATCGCAGTAATTAAAGTTAAAAAATTTGCCAGAAAACCCAATTTCATAGAAGAAAGATAATTTTATGATTGTCTCAATAAAAACTTTTAAACCTAACGGATGTTTTATTTATGGAGTTTTAATCTTCAGCTTCATCCACATCGTCCTCAGAGAAATCGTCATCATACACCTCCTCCTCCTCTGCACGATTGTTGCAGTTCGAGGCCGACACATGTCGGTGCATTTGAGACCATTCGCGAGGCACGTACAGGTGGGAAAATTGCATGATCTTGCACAGGAACAGGATAGAAACTCAAGAAGAACTGCAGGTGCTGGTAATATGGTACTGACAAGAACTTCGTTTAAAATCAAGAGTTCTTTAATTCTTTATTCTCGCGACTTTAATCTAGCCAGCGGCTTTTTGCATGGAGTCGCATCAAGATCCAAAGCAAATTCTTCTTTTTTGCCTCCGCCAAGATTTCTTCATCAGTTACCTCGACGATCACTCCTGCGCGAGGACCGCAACGATCACCAGCATTGTACGGAGGGACAACCGAGCTTACTGATGGATTAATACTTCTTTTACTCGTCCAAGCTTGAGTGATTCTAAGTGGTGGAGGTACGGTTTGGACCAAAATGCCTGGCTTGAACAGCAATCCCATCTACTCTATGTGAGGTTTCAGCACCAAAAAGAGTTTTCTCCAGTCTATCTATGCGGTCCCACGCGAGTGTTGTGTTGATATATGGCTGGATAGTTTCAGGCAAAGGAACGTCATTAACAGGCGTCAAGGCCAGTTTTTAAGGGCAAAGTGCTGTGTTCATCTCCTCAATTTGTGAATACGCAATTTGTGAATACACATCGGTTTAACATCTGGATAAATTGAACATTGTTCGTCAAAGATTTCACGGCATACGGTAACAGTATTTGCTTGGATGATTTCTGTTGTCCTCCAGTAACTCCGTATATGATGTCCTGCCCAAAAGTGTTAACCAGGCGCCGGATACGATCAGGATATTCCGCTGGAATTTCTGTGTTGCCAGTGAACAGAGTGTATAGAAATGCATATAGTTCTTCTGGAAGTTTTACTGCACTCTCACGTAGCTCACCAGGTTTCGGATGTCATGACATCTCAGTGATATCTGACAGAACTACATTACGAACTACATTACGAACGAACGAAATTATTTGAAAGACAGATTTCAATACACTGTGGTAAATGACCACCCTTCTAACTTGAATGAAGTGAAATATGGTGTTCCCCAAGGATCCCTCCTGGGTCCAAGGCTTTATACTATCTACGTCAATGACCTCCCTAATGCTATTACATCTGGAGACTCGTTCATGTATGCAGATGATACAACATTATATTGTGTGGGGAAGAACTTTGATCAGGTCTGCTCACAATTAAATAACATTCTCGAGCAACTTCTGCTTTGGAGTACAACGAACAAACTTTGTATTCATCCTGTAAAGTCTGAAGTTATGATCCTTAGCAAATCGGGCTTCATTGGTCCTGCTCCTCCAATATGCTTCGGAAATAATTTTATTAATGTTGTTAATATGACTACTTGTTTGGAATTAATCATTGACAATAGGCTTACATGGGCATTGCATGTGGACCATGTAAAAAAATCTTTTGCACAGAAAGTGGGCGCATTAAAAAGAATGAAGAAGCTTCCTGTGAAAGCGCTGGAGGAAATTTACTTTAAATCTATTCTACCTGCGGTATCGTATGGTATTGTGGTGTGGGGAAACTGCAATTATTCTATTATGGAATCCTTAAACCCTATACATGCAAGAGCTGCACGAGTTATCCACCAGGATAAAAGTCTTGAAGAGTTAAATTGGTTGCCAATTTCTTACATATATAAAAGAAGACTCCTTCTTCTGATGCACGATGTTTTAAACGATAAAATCTTATATGCCCCTTTTAATTTGAAGTTACGCAACAGACCATCACGTACAGGAGGGTTACAGGTTGAAATCCCTAGAGTGAACTACAAAGTGGGAAAGGAATCAGCACAATACAGAGGACCTGTAATCTGGAATTGTATTGCTAGGCTAGCAAATTTTAATGTGAACATTCAAAAAGACAGTTTTAAAAATATTTTACGTAAGCTCTCACAGAACATAAATAGCTTCTCTTTTGAAGCGCCTATGATTGCTATGAAAGACAGAGATTTTGTATATTTTTAAGTTTTATTACATTGCATGTAAATTTTTGAATTAATTCGTGACTTGTTTGCTGATGAATTTTATTACAATGATTCATATTGAATATTTAAATACCATAGGGTGACTTTATGAATTATTTTAGTTTTACATTTTATTAGTTCGTTGTAGGTCCACATCAGCCTTATGGCTGCCCCCTTCCTTACAACCTGCATTACTAAATAAAATGATTGATTGATTGATTGATTGAGGCCAGCTTGCTGAATTTGCGAAGACGAGACGGAGAATTCCTGTTGTTTACTTTCTGAGATAACATTACTACGTCTTCAGCCAGTTGAGCCTTGGAAAGATTTTTAAGCAAAACAAAAAGTTTCCTATCATCCAGGAGATCTTCAAATTGTAATAAGTTCCCGAATTCGGTTTCCACCTTTCTTGGAAAATGTGTCTGTGTGGATACGAGTATTTCAATAACGCCCATTGATCGCATGTAGGACGTCAGCTTCTCTCTGCGATCAACCATCTTGATAAGCCTTGAATTTTTTAATACATCGCATCGAATAAACTCGAACAATTTTACAAAGCTTTGCGATTCGATATCAACATACTGTATACACAAAGGAAAACTGATGGTGTACAAGTCACCTTAAAAGGCACACGCATAACCTATGCCAGACTGGCAACTCAACAGTGGAGGATCGTAAACGCGATGTTTTCAATAAAAGTTAAAGTCCAGTGTTTACGTGGCAGTTTTTCTTTCACATGACAAAAGAAATTAAAGAAACGCCGCGGTCCAGCGCAAAAATTTTGATATACAAAAAGTCAGTCGAAAAACCGATCAAAATAATTTGCACGATCGAGTAAAAGCTCCATTAACCAGTAGAGTTTACAATTACAACCACCTCCCACCCTCCCTGAGTAATACCACTCTACCTCCCACCCCTCTCTCAGTATTTATAGACTGCACCTACCCCTTCCTGAGTACTAATGGTGTGCTCCCCCTTATAAATGGTTCAAAAACAGTTCAAAAAAGAGTCCAAAAAATGGTCCAAAAAATGGTCCAAAAAGTGATCCACAAAATAGTCCAGTCCAGTCGATATTTTACCCTATGCCTTCCGATGTCCGTCAGAAGGAGGTCATCTCCGGTCCATTTCCGATTGCGAAATCGAGCTCGCCTGATGTTCTCTTCGAGATGAAGGCTCTATTTAGCATTTTAGACCCGCAAGATAGAGTAAAACGAACACGTACATTGTTTTCGCTCATGATTTTGCATTAGCGTAATAGATATTTTCTTTTATTTTTCCGTTGCCATATTACAGTTTACAAAATGTAATTACTGACGTTTGAGTGACATGGAAACGAATTAGTCAGAAATCAATAGCACGTTGAAGAGGTTTTCGTGCCATCGTGGTAGTTTCGGATTATTTAAGCGTTTCGCGATAAAATACAGGTCGGTCAGTGTTAGATTTAACCCCTTTCGTTTTTCTTTTGTGATGTAATTTTGTTTTATAACTCTCTGCAAAATATCACTATGCTCATCGATTTTTCTGTGATTTGTAGTGTAACCTGGTTATATACCCTTTCCTCGAGGTTTCGTGCTGCTGCATTAGATGAGGCATAGGTTTCCACATATTTTTTGGCCACGTCTAAAGAGGGATTTTTCTAGTGGTTTTTCGTATCTGGCCTAGCACAAGCTCGTTTTGCAGAACCCTTCAGTTTCAGTGAATACATGCAATGCATTGCAGATTGTATCAGGGTGCGTATATCACAAAAATGCGGTCGGCATTTCGAGTTTTTCAGAGTATTGACATAACTTGACATGTGGTCAACTACAGGCGTCCGTTTCGACTTGGCACGCCTTGGTCGGCTTACGACTAGATCAAGCTAAAGCGAAAGATTTTTTTCTGGAAAGTACATTTAATAAGTTCTACTTCATTATCTTTTTCGTTTTGCTGAGCCAGGTTTGTGTTCCTAGTAGCGTCTATTGCAGTGCTGGTTTTGCTGGAGTTTGTGTTAGATAGAGTTTGCGTTGGCAGTTACGGTGGTGCTTGCGGTTTTGTTAATAGTGTGGATGGCGTTCTGGAGATCGTTAACCTCGTCATGCACACATGGAGGCGAGTTGACTAAATTCCCATCGGCAATATAAATTCTATCGCCTTCTCCCAAATCTCTATCAAGGCGGAAGAATGGGGAGTCTCTATATTCATTTATTCAATTGTCCGAGAGTTAATCGACCGTAACCACAAGCAGCCCAAGCTCACTACTAGAAAAGCGGACGTGACTCTTAACGCGTTGCGCAACGTTTTATATTTGTAAAGGTTTGTATGGGATGTTGTCGGTTTGCCTTAAAAGAAAGAAAAAAATGTCTTGTTTTGAAATAAAATGGGCTTACCTTATTGCTTTGTTGTTTTGTTTGTTGATTCCGAACGTCTCAGGCCATTTTAAATCGTTTTCGGTGAGTTAGCGCTATGTTGGTGTTCAACTGCTAAAAGAAAGGTAAGGCCGGAAACCTATTTTAGAAGTGTCCGTCGCCCGAAGCAAATAATTACGCCAAAAAATTACCACCAGTCTCGATTCCTCTAGAAAATCAAAGCAGAGATGTTGCAGTTTCATTTCCATTCACTCGATTCCCAATTCCTCCCACAGATCTTTCACTAGCGATGCTTTTATCTCCAGATCGATCGGCTTTCCAGTTTCGAATTTGGCTGCTTAAAACATTTGCGGCCCGTTGGCCGATCGCACAGTATGTTGGGTAACAAAAATAAGCCCGGCGAGGGTAGCCAGCGACCTGCAGTCGACACATTTCCATTCGATGTTGATTGGTCGATCAAAACAATGCCGTCTTGACAAAAGCTCTCGAGGGGACCAGGGGAGCTAACTGGTTTGTTTGTCGACTGCAGGTCGCTGGTTACCCTCGCCGGGCTTATTTTTGTTACCCAACGTACTGTGCGATCGACCAACGGGCTGCAAATGTTTCAAGCAGCCAAATTCGAAATTGGAAAGCCGATCGATCTGGAGATAAAAGCATCGCTAGTGAAAGATCTGTGGGAGGAATTGGGAATCGAGTGAATGGAAATGAAACTGCAACATCTCTGCTTTGATTTTCTGGAGGAATTGAGACTGGTGGTAATTTTTTGGCGGAATTATTTGCTTCGGGCGACGGACGCTTCTAAAATAGGTTTCCGGCCTTGTCTTTCTTTTAGCAGTTGAGCACCAACATAGCGCTAACTCGCCGAAAACGCTTCAAAATGGCCTGAGACGCTCGGAATCAACAAAGAAAACAACAAAGCAATAAGGTAAGCCCATTTTATTTCAAAACAAGACATTTTTTTCTCTCTTTTAAGGCAAACCGATAACATCCCATACAAACCTTTATAAATATAAAACGTTGCGCAACACATTAAGAGTCACGTCCGCTTTTCTAGTAGTGAGCTTGGGCTGCCTGTGCCGTAACATATATCTTTCCTCTCCATTTCCATCTCCTTTTGACAGATTTCGTGGAGGCGTCATTATGTGGTAGGTGCAATCGGCCATCCGTGAAAAGGAGGCATCACATATATTTGTGGAATCTGTAGTATTGATTACTAACGAAAAGAAAAGGAAAATGTCAACACTAACACCAATTCAAGAGTGAAAACGAAGTACGTGCGAAGTACGTGTTCGTTTCTACTCTATCTTGTGGGTCTAAAATGCTAAATAGAGCCTTCATCACGAAGACAACATTGAGTGAGCTCGATTTCGCAATCGAAAATGGACCGTAGATGAGATCCTTCAGACGGACATCGGACTACGCTTTCCAATTTCTCGATTGACGGAAAAATTCTCGATCGACAAAAAAATTCTCGATCGACAGGAAATTTCTCGATCATCAAAAAAATCTCTGGATCGACAAAAAATTTCTCATGGACAAAAAATATTCTCGATCGACAAAAAAACTCTCTATCGGAAAAAAAATTCTCGATGGACAAAATTCTCAATCTACCAAAAAATTCTCAACCGGTTTACCTACTAGAGTAAGGGAATGTCCAGACTTGGCTGCCCTTAGGCGCGCGTTGCATTCGTTTATGGCGACGCTTTAACTCGATTTTTAACAACTTTCGCTTATTAATTAGATAGTACATACAAATTAGATAATAAATTGCTTTTCAATATTATTAGCTCTTTAGTGATACGTGGGTAAATAAAGTATTATTATTATTATTATTATTATTATTATTATTATTAACCGGTGAAAAAAATTCATATCAAACTTACGGTATCCCATATAAAGCTGAATATATGCCTAAACTGGTCCCAAGCATCCATATTACTCACCTAACATACGCAGTTAATTAAATATGCAAAGAGCGCCAATTTTCAAAATAGCGGTCAACAGAGCAAAGCGGGAGTCTGTAAGAATCAAACATCTTGGGGAAATGAAAATGTTCAAACCCCCTTCAAATTTTGCGTGCAGTTAGGCACTCAGGGGGGATGCACAAAAATGCCCTTATTAAAGGTTGCAGCACTCTTGTTGCCATGGTAACAACGGCTGCTTGTTCGAGGCCTGGGCCTCATTTTCAAACAAAAACATCGCAAAAAAGTGCAAAATGTTTATTTCTCTATCTGAAGCTAAATACAACATTACAGATTGGTACCTCTAGCATACACAGTGACATCATTCGTCTTTACTTTGATGCATTGCATTTTTTCTGGGAGTGACTGTTAACACACCAAAAGATTATTTATCTTGGTACAGTTTCGCTCATTTTTGCTGTTGGGTAAAAAAGGGAAAACGTTGGTCTAAATTTCTCCAAAAGTACACCGATTCTGGAACTGAAACTACGTGCTTAGTTGGTTCTAATATTGTAGTTTTTAAATATGTAAAAATCTGTGGGCCGGCCTCTACTTTTCATAGTAGTAATTCGCGAACGAAGCTCAAAAATCAGATATTGCATAAATTGGCAATCTTTACATCTAATGTTCTCAACAACAAACGTTTCAGACAAATGAAAAGTGCAAGACTTTGAAGGAATGTTATCTTCTGAGCAATATCCCGAAGAGAAATCTCGCCTCTAGCTCTAATATTTTAAAAAATTGAACAACTTTCATGGAGGACTACCCGACCTAACTACAAACATGTACCTTAAATCGTATGCATATCATTCAGATTCCGAGTACTGTACCTTCTTTCGTGGGAATTTGAGCATTCCAAAATCCTCTGATGATACACTGTTATACCTGTCTGTCATTTGAAACATGTTAAAGTTGGCTGATCTACACGAAACTATCGTAACACCGGTCATTTGTCATAAACATAAACATGTACGTTATCACGATGGCGTGACGCTGGATTTGTCCATGAAGTTTCCATCAGGTTGTTCCAAAGAAGACGAGAAATGGAAATTTTTCGATATTTCAGCAGATTTTCGCGTATTCTGAAGGAAAAATAACCAAAAAAAGAGAAGAAAACTTTGATTAAACGTTCGTGAAAAATGAGAGTGGGTAAAGCGTTCATGTTAGGTCCATATCACGTCCCAATAACTAATATCCATTAATACTAAGTAATATAACCATCATGTATGTTGCACGATATGTCCTAGCTAACCTTGTTCTCTCAGTTACCTTCATCTTCTTTGAGTTAACCATGTTTTACCCAGGATTTTTATAGAAATTGGTTGCGTCTGACTGTTGTTATTTCTGAAAGTTAAAAGCGTGGTGCGAAGCTTGCGCGCGTAACTATGTATTTGATGCGCGCGCGAGGTCTTTATAGGCTTCTGGGAGTACGATGTGATCGTTCCCCGCATTCGGATCCAAAGTAGAGTGCCAGGCTTCAAGGAAAAGTCTCTCGTGGTAATTAGTTTCGAAACCAACGACCCTGACGTTTGTGAAATCCATGTTATGGTCGAAAAGGTGGACATGGCTTGCGATTTTGGAGTTTAAGTCAAAACCTGCAACTGCCTTTTTGTGCTCCGCAATTCTGGTCTTTAATGATCTTTCTGTTTGGCCATAGTACTTAAAATTACACTGTGTGCAATTGATTTTGTACACCATGCCTGACTTCTGGCAGTCAGGTTCGTCTAGCTCCTTAGGGCGTGGAAGAAGGCTGTTGATTGTTTGTTGTGGTTTGTAGGCTACTTTGACCTTTCGTTGTTTCAATATGCGACTTATTTTCTCGGAGACACCCTGTACATACGGCAGCACTACAAAGCCAATGAAGTTGGTCTGGGCGGGTTGTTTAAATAACACTCTCTCACTGTTCCGTATAAAGGCATTGGATAATTGTTATCTCGCAGAAGGGCCTTTACTCGTTGTATTTCTTTTCGTCTGCATTAATTTGTAGATGGAAAGTCGGTGGGACCCATCACTAACAGTATCGGTAGCCCGACTTATGCGGTCTCCAAATATCTAGTTTCAGTCCTGTCACCTCGGAGAAAGAATACCGACACAGTCCAAAGCAGTTCCGTTTTCACGCAACAAATAAAACAGCTTTCCATCCACAGCGATGAAGTCATGGTCTTCTTCGACGTGAAGTCCCTGTTCACCTCCATACCTGTGGACTTAGCCCTCACGATAACCAAGGAGAGACTACAACGAGACCAGAATCTAGCAGAACGTACCAATCTTTCTGTTGACAACATTTTGAGACTTTCAGAAATTGTCCTCAACCACAATTATTTTAAATATGATGGCGACCACTACAAACAGATTTTTGGATGCGCCATGTGTTCTCCCATTAGTCCTGTTTTAGCCGACCTGGTTATGGAAGAAATTAACGAAACCGTCACCGTTTCTTCCCTCCGCCTCTATGCAGACGATACAACTCAATATACGGCCAATGATAGCCCAATTGTTCTTCAACACATATTAAACCAAGACATGGGAAGACTATCTTCCTGGTTTGTCTCTAACTATCTACAGGTCAACGAGGACAAGACCCAAGCGATGATCCTTGGAAACTCATCCTATCGATTTGACCTGGAGTTTGCCGGCACTCCCGTCGATATTAAAGACCACCTGAAGATTTTTTGTTACGTGATATATTTCTTCTTTTCTTCAGCAACTGGTCTTCTTCGACGTGAAGTTGACTAAGCAGCCCAAGCAACCCTAAGCAGCCCGACTAGTTGACTAGGCAGCCCAAGCTCACTACTCGAAAAGCGGACGTGACTCTTACCGTGTTGCGCAACGTTTTATATTTATAAAGGTTTGTATGGGATGTTATCGGTTTGCCTTAAAAGAGAGGAAAAAATGTCCTGTTTTGAAATAAAATGGACTCACCTTATTGCCTTGTTGTTTTCTTTGTTGATTCCTAGCGTCTCAGGCCATTTTGAAGCGTTTTCGGCGTTTTCAATAGCAGTTGAACACCAACATAGCGCCAACTCGCCCAAAACGCTTCAAAATGGCTTGAGACACAAGGAATCGATTAAGAAAACAACAAGGCAATAAGGTAAGTCCATTTTATTTCAAAACAAGACATTTTTTCCTCTCTTTTAAGGCAAACCGATAACATCCCATGCAAACCTTTATAAATGTAAAACGTTGCGCAACACGGTAAGAGTCACGTCCGCTTTTCGAGTAGTGAGCTTGGGCTGCCTGTGATAGAAGGCAAGTATCAAAGACGAAAGAGCACAAAGGTATGCAAAAACTCTTCGAGGTTTCCCAACAATTGCTTTAGGTTGTTGTTTTAAAATTTAGATGTTCAAACGCCGGTTCATTTGCAATTTTGCAAAACGGCGACACTTTGGTCACCTAGCTGGAGAGAAGGATGCATTTGAAAGTGTGAACGTCAGTGGTCGATTGACGAGAAAATGTTCGAGCTAAAAATTGCTATTTTTCTGATTGATGGAAAAAAGTCCTGGAACCTGGAGGGCATTTTAGTGGAACTATCCTTTGGTTCTGAAAATGTTTGTGCTATTATAGTTTGCCACATGTAGTTCGAATGCCTGGAATTCTATTGTGTGTGTGGGGTGTTTCAAAGGGCGTTAAAATGCCTTGAATGATTACTAGTTCATCCATAAATTTATTTCTGCGAGACTAAAAGCGTGTAACAAAGATTTTAGAACTTCGTTATAATCTTTCAAAACCTCCGTTGTGAAATGTTATATTTGCCGTTTCCTTTTTTCCTTCTGACACAAACCTGTCTGTATCAGGAAGGGGAAAGAACAAGTTAAAAGATGCGCTTACTCCGGCTGACGACCTTCCCGCGAAAAGAGTTCGCAAAAAGACTGCTATCAGGTACTTACACTTTACCTGAAGCAAGAACAAATCATGGCATGTTCAATATAATATTTAAAGGTCCTACAGCATGGAAGTCTATGAGTGAGAACTCTTTCAAAATTTAAGGAATCAGTAAAATACGATCTCGTTTTGAATGATTATCAGAGATATGTATTTATTTCATCTTAGATTGCAATTCCGTCTTTTCCCAAATTATCTGGTTAATAATTTTTTTGTTAAATTCTGTCGACCTTCCTAGGCCTTGATATAAGTTATTTTGTATAATATGTATATGACGTTATAATGTTATTGCTGACCAGTAATTTATTTTCATTCAATGTTGTTGTCTACTGAGTACCTGGCTCCGCTAGCCCCTATGGTTATTCCAGATAGCCAATATTCTTTTTATTTTCAATATTGTTTTTTAACTTGACAAATACAAGGAGTACAAAGAATGATTGTTGTTGTTGTTGATAGGGAATGAAGATACTGAACGTTTATGCAGGTGAAGATGGCCAAGATATTTCTTAATTTGATATTGCGTTTAATTAAAACCTATCATGTTACACGAGAATGGCAACATCGTTACTACCCGCTGAGGGGAATTAAAGTTCACCACTAAACTTTATCCGATTCTTACTGGTTTAAATTGATCACGAGACGCGATAGTGTTAATCCGTGGAGAGACACTATCGGCCCATTGTGCCCGTCCGCGGAAAATCATAAAAAAAATTTGAATGGTTTCACGGCCGCGAAGTTAGGCAGATCGGTAAAACAGATTTTTCAATTCTGACAGGTATAACGCATTATTTAGCCAAAGTATAGTTGCGAATTATTGGCATTTGTCACAGGCTGTACGCATGAATAAATATATTTATTGATCTACATTTAGTGGGTTTTGGCTGTTTTTCAACTTGCGCGCGGAAGAAAACTTAGTGGTGAACAATAAAGACAATAGAGTGTTTATCGGTCTGATAGTTGCCCCTTTGAAATGTGAAGTTCTTTAAACTAGCATATTTGCCCTCGGATAGTGACTTTTTAACGTATTTTTGTGACCTGAATAGAAAGACATTGTTATTGAAGGGTGAATATGGTCCATTTCGCATTTAATTTAATACGATTTAAAAAAATAAAAGAACGCCTAAGTCCTCGGTCAAATACTGATTTGAAATGGTTTCATGTATGTTTGTGACATGAAGTGGTCACATTTTCTCCGCAGGGTGAAAATAGTCGATTTCGAAAAATAGTAACTCTTCCTATCTTACTACTTTGCAAAATGATTAAAAATCCTTGTTATTAATTGCCGATTACTCCAAAATCTTCGTGAAAGTTATCTTTACCTAATTAGAAAATATATCTGCATTATTCTTTTAGTTTCATTACATTTCGCCTGGTTTCGTTTCGTTTCGTTTCGTTTCGAAAAATATTGTACTAGTAAGCCGTCCGGATTTGTTGTTCAACACGCCTGTAAATCCATGGGTTTTTTTTTATAAATAATTACACAAATTTAACCAGAAAATACGGTACTGCCTGAGAAATGATCGAACTGATTCACAGTTCTGATTGGTGGCGAAATGTCCTCTATAAAAAAGAAAAACAGATCCGGCCGGCTTATAATAGTGACCCGTAGTTAAATAGTTTTGTTGTATTAGGACATACTTTTAGGTGATTAGATTTTTCCCAACAGATGTCACTCCAAACCGTCTTCCATTGCCTTCAGTCAGAAACAGTAACTTTAAGTAATCAAAACTTGCAATACTTTACTTTGTAACTTTACTTAGTCGTGATACCAGGGGCGTTTCTCTGTTGGGTAAACTAACGTTAACTGCATAAATGCTCGAAGTGGGACTTTTGTTATCGTTAAGAACCCCGTCACCCTTCTCGAGGTTTCTAATCTAAACTTTTGCGAAATGCAATTTAGTTCGGCATCTTTTTCCCCTTAAAAAAATAATAAATGAATTCTTTTGTAAGTGCGTTATCAATCGAATTTCTAGTCCCTTTTATTGTCCATCAAATCCCAAATGACCTGAAACTTATTACTTCAAGAACTTTTTACACGATAAAACGATAAACGAGCGATGTTATGCTGAAAAGAAAGAAGCAACGAAGATGTACAGGGTGAAAAAGATAGGATTAAGTCTATTGGAACAGCATGCATAAAGTACAGCTTTATAAGGGTTGCTCATGGCTTTTATCTTCTCTTTCATTCAGAGGAAAATAAAGGAAAATTAAAAATTTTTTTCAATCTACTTTGGAAGCGCTACTGAATGATTCTTTTACCAATTTTCAAAAGTTAAACAAGTTTAAGTGGTGCGAGGGGGTCATTATTAATATTGTAACTGAGGCGAACGTAGGCGATGTAGGCATCGTGGCGGAGAAGGAATCGAGCAGTGCACTTATCATGTACATGTTGGTCCGAATTGAGACGAGCGCACTCTGAGTTTTCTTTTTTTTTTTTTTTTGCATGTGCGCCAACTTGGCAGCTATCTATGCAGCTTCTCCAGATGAAAGGTTAACGGGCTCTTGCCCGATGATTTTGACCTAATCATGGCAAAAGTGTATAGTAAGGAAATGTTTTACGCTGATGGCTCAACATCAGTTAGATTCATAACTTGTATTACACTTGTAAACAAAAACGAATAACAATTTGTCCATGGTCCACGTATTTGCAGAGTTCCTGTCGACGATAGCAGTTCTGATCCCCTCACCCTTTTATAGATTCCAAGTGACCTTTATAGGCCGTCAACTTGTTGTTCAATACGCCTCTAAATCCGTGGTTTTTTTGCTTCGATAAATAATAAGCCATCATTCCTACGAGGTGTAACTCGGCTAAACTAGAGTAAATGGGGGTGAACGTGGAAAAACATGGGTTACCTAGGGGACATGAGGGTTAACGTGGTAGAACATGGTTAATCAAGGATAGATGGAGGTAAGCGTGGTAGAGCATGGGTTACCATGTAGATATGGGTCAACGTGGTAGAACATGGCAGAACATGGCTAAACTAGGGTAGATGAGGGTGAATGTGGTAAAACATGGTTAATCAAGGGTAGATGGGGGTAAACGTGGTAGAACATGGGTTACCCAGTGTAGATGAGGGTTAACGTGGAAGAACATGGTTAATCAAGGGTAGATGAGGGTAAACGAGGTAGAACAGGGCTAACCTAGGGTAGATGGGGGTTAACGTGGTAGAACATGGGTTACCTAGGGTAGATGAGGGTGAACGTGGTAGAATATGGCTAACCTAGCGTAGATGAGGGTTAACGTGGTAGAACATGGTTAATCAAGGGTAGATGGGGGTAAACGTGGTAGAACATGGGTTACCTAGGGTAGATGAGGGTGAACGTGGTAGAACATGGCTAACCTAGGGTAGTTGAGGGTGGACGTGGTAGAATATGGTTAAACAAGGGTAGATGGTGGTAAACTTGGTAGAACATGGATTACCTTGGGTAGATGAGGGTGAACGTGGTAGAACATGGTTAATCAAGGGTAGATGGGGGTAAACTTGGTAGAACATGGTTAACCAAGGGTAGATGGGGGTAAACGTGGTAGAAAATGACTAATCTTGGGTAGATGAGGGTTAACGTGGTAGAGCATTGCTAACCTAGGGTAGATGAGAGTTAACGTGGTAGAACATGGTTAATCAAAAGTAGATGGGTGTAAACGTGGTAGAACGTGGGTTACCTAGGGTAGATGAGGGTGAACGTGGTAGAACATGGTTAATCAAGGGTAGATGGGTGTAAACGCGGAAGAACATGGCTAACCTAGGGTAGATGAGCGTTAACGTGGTAGAACATGGTTAATCAAAAGTAGATGGGTGTAAACGTGGTAGAACGTGGGTTACATAGGGTAGATGAGGGTGAACGTGGTAGAACATGGTTAACCAAGGGAAGAGGGGGGTAAACGTGGTAGGACATGGTTAACCAAGGGTAGAGGGGGTTAAACGTGGTAGAACATGGCTAAGGTAGAGTAGATGGGGGTAAATGTGGTAGAAGATGGGTTACCGAGGGTAGATGAGAGTTAACGTGGTAGAATATGACTAACCTAGGGTAGATGGGGGTTAACGTGGTAGAAGATGGATAATCAAGGGTAGATGGGGTAGAAAATGGGTTACCTAGGGTAGATGAGAGTGAATGTCGTAGAACCTGGCTAAGCTAGGGTGGTTGAGAGTGAACGTTGTAGAACATGGTTAAACAAGGGTAGATGCGGGTAAACGTGGTAGAACATGGGTTATCTAGATTACAGGAGGGTGAACGTGGTAGAGCATGGCTAACCTAGGGTAGATGAGGATCAACGTGGTAGAACATGGTTAATAAAGGGCCAATGGGGGTAAACGTGGTAGAACAGGGCTAACCTAGGGTAGATGAGGGTTAACGCGGTAGAACATGGCTAACCGAGGGTAGATGAGGGTTAACGTGGTAAAACATGGTTAATCAAGGGTAGATGGGGATAAACGTGGTAGAACATGGGTTACCTAGGGTAGATGAGGGTTATAATTTGGATATATCAACAAAGTTGAAGTGGCCACCGTAACGATTACAAAAGCTGACGTTTCGAGCGTTAGCCCTTCGTCGGAGCGAATAGAGGAATTGTGGGTTGTGTGTGCTTTTAAAGGCAGAAAAGCACACACAACCCACAATTCCTCTATTCGCTCCGACGAAGGGCTAACGCTCGAAACGTCAGCTTTTGTAATCGTTACGGTGGCCAATTTACCACTTCAACTTTGTTGATATATCCAAATTATTTCGTTATTCCCACCGACGCAGCCCCAAACAGTTTCTTTCGAAACTATCAGCCTTTATTCATTAGATGAGGGTTAACGTGGTGGAACATGGCTAGCCTAGCGTAGATGAGGTGGTAGAACATGATTAATCAAGGATAGAAGGGGGTAAACGGGGTAGAACATGGGTTACCTAGGGTAGATGAGGGTGAACGTTGTAGAACGTGGCTAACTTAGGTTTAGATGAGGATCAACGTGGTAAAACATGGTTAATCAAGGGCAGCTGGGGATAAACGTGGTAGAACATGGCTAACCTTGAATAGATGTGGGTTAAGGTGGTAGAACATGGTTAATAAAGAGTATATGGGGGTAAACGCAATAGAACATGGGTTACCTAGGGTAGATAGGGGTGAACTGGGTAGAACATGGTAACTCAAAGAAGATGAAGGTAACTGATAGAACAAGATTAGCTAGGAGATATCATGCAACATACATGAAGGTTATATTACTTAGTATCAATGGATATTAGTTATTGGGGTGTGATATGGACCTAACATGAACGCTTTACCTGAGAGTGAGAGTATAAATCATAACTTGTCAGCGGTAGTAGTACATGTAAAACCCACCACTCGCGCGAAAACTATCACAAAGTGGAGATTTTGAACAACTCAGTATCCCCTCATCACAAAAAATGGAACAGGGATTTTATCACAATCACTGTTCACAAATTTAGCTTTTTTCAGAGAATCTTTTACATGCTTGAACAATATTTTGGCTTTGGGCATTGAGATTTCTTTTTCATGATAATGCTATGGTAAGTGCATACAAAATTACAAAGGTTCTTTTTTCGGTGTCGCATGGACCGAAGAGTACAGATCTGTCACTAATGAACCAACGGGCACAATCTTCTCAGTTATTAGCTTGATAATCTCCACAGACTAGCCTTATTGGACTGAACGATCTCCTTCTTCCCCCTGATGAGCCGGCCACCTCAGGGAGAAATGAAAGAGAGCTTTGACTCCCTGTCGTATGAAATCACCGGAAGATTGTGTTTGATTATCCAACTACACTCCGCAGAGTACAAATAACGCAATAGACGAGTCCAAATATCACGCAGTATTTGAACTCCAGGTAACCGGTTGGACAGGTTTTCTCGCATCGCGCGAGCGAAAAATTGGATTGAAGTTACCAAATAAATGGCGGACGATTTAAATTATATTGGGGTTGCCATATCTCTAACATAGTTGGTAAGGCAAACCAATCCTTGGGCTTTATTAAGAGGTAATCTATCTGGATGTCCTAAGTTTGTTAAAGAGAAAGCATACACAACCCTTGTAAGACCACGACTTGAACATGCATCCAGTGTGTGGGATTCCCACTATCATAAACATATCAATGACATTGAAGCTATATCCAGCGAAGAGTGGCAAGATTTGTCTGTAGTTGCTACTCAAGGGAGCCGGGAACAGTCTTGAACTTATTACATGATCTCAGGTGGCCTTCTTTTAGAAAGGAGGCGGAAGATCCCTGGACTCGTCTTGTTTTTCAAGATTATCAACGGCCTGGTAAAGTTGATCTACTTGACAACCTGTTCCAAAAACCTGTCCGCTGTACCCGATAGTATCACTGACACTTATACATTCAGTTTTGTAACTAGAACTCTCAAAGAATGGAATTCCTTAAATAATGATACCCTAAATGCACCCTCCTTAGATAAATTTAAAGAACTGATAAATGAAGACGCTACCGTTTAGTTTTGTTTTATTCCTATTATAATATTGTTATTTAGTTTGTACAGTATTGTATATATTATTTATTTTTTACGTATCTTTTTGTTACATTCGCACCGATGCCACAAGCTTTGCGAATTATGATAAATAAATAAATATTTCTGACGACGAAAAGTCTGAATGGCTGGCAAATAATCGTGATGAAATCGCTGTTCTTTTTCCTGAAGAACCTGAAGCAATCCAGATTACATATTAACCATGCGGAGTTTCATTCCAGTAACCAGTTGCGATTTGTGTGTGGATAGTGAGTAGTTTGAAAGGTGGAATCTTTTATTTCGAACTTTGTTTTGATTTTTTCTTCAACAAGACATAGAAGGAAACAGTGACTGACTCCATTGCACTGCGGCGGTGATAATTCTCTCGTTATCATATCTTATGTAAATTTTCAGACAGTTTTCAACAGTTTTCAGATGATTCGGAAAATCTCAGTTCCTGTCACCCGGAAATAACAACTGAACCTGCTCTTTGTAAGGAGAGGCAATATGTCGCACAAATATTGCTATTGTGGCAACTGGGTTTTACATGTAGTACTACCGCTTACAAGTTGGTTGTTTTTACTTCAGAATGCGCGAAATTCTGCTGAAATATCGAAAAACGTCCATTTCTCGTCTTCTTTGGAGCAACCTGATGGAAACTTCACTGGAGAAATCCAGCGTCACGCCATCGTGATAACGTGCATGTTTCTGACAAATGCCCGATGTTACGATAGTTTCGTGTAGATCAGCCAACTTTAACATGTTTCAAATGACAGACATGGTGCATCGTCAGAGGATTTTGGATTCCTCAAATCCCAAGAAAGAAGGTAGAGTACTCGGAATAGGAAAACTGCTGTGGCGCGAAAAGTGAAAACGTTGGCACATCCGTAAACTTACTCGAACAAGAAGCTTTCAAACTAGTTTGAAGAGAGAAGATCGTCTATTGTCTAAAGTGAGTATCATTTTGCATAAACATAATGTGTATAGAGGCATGGGCTTATGCGCCGCTTTATTTACGTTATGCAATTTAAACACGAGAATCAACCCTGGTCATAATGCCAGAGTGATAATTATTACAGTCGTTTTGTGAAAGTCCTTGTAAGAGCTCAACGTTCAAGATTTCAAATGTTCTGGTTATTAAACATTGAATAAATCAAAAATTAAGAAGGTTATCAGGTGTTTTTGTCTTTCTCTCCATAGTGCTGCATGGAGGTTTCAACAATTATGAGTTTGTCCTTCTTAAACCGACATATTTTAAACCCGACTATCAGATGATTACTAATTACTATAATTTGAAAAGATCATCTCCAAGTTTTAATTTTTGTACGCAACAGAGCAAAATTAAAGCGCATCTCAGAGCTAGCAGGGAAATCAACAACTTTCAGCAGTGAAGAAATTCCAGTGTTTACATGCGGAAAAGTGCTAGTAGCAACAACTGTTCGAAAACCGTTTAAAATTTAAATTTGTTTAAAATTTATTTAGCTTCGCCAATCGCAGGGGAGGACATCCATCACACAGTAATCTCGTGTGTGGGAAATTAACGTCTCCTACCCCAACCCTGCAGGAGACGGGACCTCCATTTATTCGTCCCTATCCACGAAGACTAGAATAACTAACCATTTCTTGATGTTATAGAAAGGTAGCAAATTCTTCTCAATTATTTTAAGACCGTGAGTGTTGGTCCGGTCGGGGCTCGAACCCTCGACCTCCCGCACAACAGTCCAGAGCTCTATCCATTGAGCTAACCGGGAGGCGGTTTAAGTCGCCTTGATCACAGAACATAGATTTTCGTTCTAGTTAAGCTTACTAACATGAAAGGTAGAGCAGACAAACAAACCACTAGTACATGAATTAATTTTTTCGGTCAATTTCAAAGGTTCATGTAAAGTAGGACCAAGGTGAATGCAAAAACTCGGTAATATCATTGGGACCTTCATCTCAGGCTTGCGGCCAACCCTAAGAGAAGGATGATTCTTAAAAGTTCATTTTAGACATTGCTAACTTGACACGTGGACAAGCAATAAAAATTAAAATTGAAAATTCACCATGCTAGTTTAAACTTGGAGCTGAAATAAAACATTTAAAATGTTGCCTGTCTAAGTAGAGTTTTGATTTCATACATTGATTGAGAACAATAAGGCAGAATCACGAGAATTACGAAACACATTCGTTTTTAAATGAATAAAGGCTGATAGTTTCTAACGAAACTGTTTGGGGCTGCGTCGGTGGGGGTAACGAAATAATTTGGATATATCTACAAAGTTGAAATGGTGAATTGGCCACCGTAACGATTACAAAAGCTGACGTTTCGAGCGCTAGTCCTTTGTCGGAGCGAAGTTTTTAAATGATTTGAATTCAAACTCACACTCGAATTTTAAGGTAATCTGCTAATTTACTGTAATGCCTAGCTAAATTGAAATTTCATCAGACAAGTAAAACAGATAATTCCAAATTATCACTGTTTTTCCGAATGTATAAAATGGCTAGAGGGCATCTTAAGTATATTTCTTTTAAAGAAGCACTAAATATTAGTGCTGATGAGGAGGCCGGATGAGCCCAAAACAGCCGTCAATGCCGGGTGGTACTATATCATTTACTATGTTCAGGGCTCGTGAATGTTCGATATTCCTTGGAAACGTGTAGAAAGATGTTTTCGCCAGTGTGTTCTTTTTATGGCGATGATTCTACATTGTTTAAGAAATTCCTAAATAACACTTTCAAATAACAAACCTTACAATGAGAATGAAAAGACATCTCTGGGTTATATGAGAATTACACGACGGATGCATCCATATTTTTTCCAAATTTCGCCAATACCTGGAATATTATATTCCGTTCTTAAGAGAGTAAGACCTCAGCTTCAACATAGAGTTTTTATTTTGGTTTCAAATAGTAAATTTCTTAATTTCACCTTGGGGTTCCCGTTCTCCCAAGCCATCAGTGGTCTTATTTACAATTACATTCTGGTTATATCCTATCGTATCCTGTCCGAATCTGGTAATAGAGAACTTTATATCAAACTAGGAAAAAGCCCTATAGTTGATAGAGTAAGGGTTCTTTAGGTTAATGAAAAAGAATTCACAAAAATAATAAAGGACAAAAATTCGACATTGTTAACTTATAAAGACGGTATAGCATCAACTGAGAAAGTTTTCCCTCTTTTAGGTACTTTGAAAATCATGGAACAAACGACAGTTGCGCTCAAGCGCTGTTTATCAAAAACGAATGGAAATTATTAGGCCTCGGCACTTTGCAGTTAAAGCGTTATGAAGTTCTAATCTTGTATCCCGAGAGGCCTAGCGTGCTGTCAGTGAATACTCAGAACGGAACCGAAGTTTATTCTTCAATTCTCAAAGAAGACTCAACGAACAAACATAATGATCTAAAGCACGCTATTCCTTCTAGCACCAATTCAGCTTCTGGCGCAGTGTCTGGTAAACTAGTGTATGTCAACTATGGAAGAGAGAGTGACTTCAAGTACCTAGACTATACAAACATATCGTGTAAAGGAAAAATTGTGATCCTAAGATACGAAAGGCCAATAAGGTGTCCGTTAAGTTTTCCTTTCTTTCATGTATTATTATTTTAGAAAGCAATTTTATGTAAATGCGAATGTAGACGAAGGGAGAGTTCAGAGAGGACTTTCGCAGTTAGTCACTGTTACTTTGAGAGATAGGTCATATACAGGGTCTACCCTTACACATTTTTTGTAATAAGTTATGAAAATATCGATATTGATGTGTTGTGTTGTGATTATGAACTGCAGGACGAGAATTTAAGGTTCATGTACAACATTAATTGTCGATTCGATACTTCGATGTTGGCTGATTTTAAGACCATAGTCTCAATCAACGATTTTTGACACACAAGTACTGCCCTAGTCATATTTTCCTCAACTGAAGCAAATATTTTGGACCGCAGCAGATATCATCGTGAAAAAATAAAAAAAAGGTGCATTGAGTAACATTGAGTTTGGAAAAGAAAAACGGACTTAAGATAGAATTTCTGTTGAAGGTAGAACTGAGGCTGAGTGGAATGAAGCCTTAAATCAAATTATGTGGTTTAGATTATCTATACTGTTTGTTGGTATTGTGTTCAGAACTTTACTTAGTAATTAGTTCATTCAGAAGTTCTACACAGTGTTTTCCGACAACTCGCTTGTAATGTTCACCATTAGCTCCGCCATTTCTCAGATCAGCAGGTAATTTCGCTGAGTCAATAATTTTCACACGGCCGTTCATTGCGTAAAGTACTTATAAAGGCTACAAAATAATATTAAAAAATAAAAATAAAGAGGGAAAGAACGAAAGAAAGAAAGAAAGAAACAGCGAAAAACCCGAAATCATAGTGATTTATCTTTTTTCTACTTGATGAGTAGGTTATCAATGCACAGAAATGGTCCGCAGCTGGAGTCTTATTATATGTTGATCCTTCCGATTATGGTGGTAACACAACACTGTTATGGTATTCAAGTAATGAAGGGCCGAATAGAGGCTTATGGGTCAACAGAGGAGATCCAACAACGCCTGGCCACTCAGCCACAGGTTAGTCCTCAACCATATTGTGTTTAGTTTTGGTTCAATTTAACCATGAAAGAGTACAAAAGATATTATCACAAAAACCTACCTAGAGTGATTACTAGAGTTTATTAGTTAACTCTAGTCTAGTGAACTAGAGTTTATAATAAGCCTCCTTTTAATTGCCGTTGCTTGTTTCCTATATTGCAATATCTAATCTCGTAAGTTGAGTCAGACTCTTCAAAGTCCAATAGCTTTAAAAACAGGAAATTGAGTTTGACAAATTTGTCAAACTCAATTTCCTGTTTTTACAAAATTCGTCGAGCCTTGAACGTTTGTTTGCCTACTAATTTTTTCATATAAAGCTGGAAAATACAGAGAGTCAGCAGATGATACCCCATTCCCCAAGATTCCTTAGCAGCCAATTCTCCAAAGAGAAGCGGAAATGTTATTGAGATAAACCGAGGGCTTCTGAAGAAACTATAGAGAGACTTACAAAATTCATTCGGTAGTACTCTTATCCAAGATACTCTCACATTCTTCCTTTTCACACAAGAGTGTAATGAGAACAAATGAGTTAATTGGGGAACATGACTTAATAATCTTGTGAAGGGTTGATGGGGAGAAAGGGCGCGGACTACCATGGACTTGGAGCTTACAGCTAAAATTACTTAAGATGGAAGTACTTGTGGGTGGATCACTACAAAAACCAAGGATATTATTCATCCTCCTGTCATTCGTCAACCGAATTCTGTCTCATTTCAATAAATTTAATAGGATGCTTAAACATAAAAAGGCCCCTCAGAACTGGAGGGATGGACTAGACTTTGATTATAGAATACAGATGATGCTCAATGACACAAGGTGTGTCCCAAAGTAAGAAACATATTACTCTCGAGTTTCATTGCTGTCAGGCTTTCCATGAAAGCCATATTTCCCATTGTTGCGAAAAGAGATAAAGGGTTAAGAAGAAAAACTTTACGAGTCGAGATTTCAACAAATCGGGAGGTGGAATGGAGATCGTGGGCTTTGGCCGAGTTAAAACTGTAAACAATAATTACTTGAGGGCTGTGTAAAAGTCGTATCTTTAAAGGAAACCCATAACTGTTATCAAACGTTTACCTCAGAATGTTAAGGCACAAAATTGTTTCAATACGTCTGTATTTAAAACAAAACGAAGAAAACTAGAAAACTGAGTTTACCAAAATGATATAAAGGCTACGTTTGTTTTTTTCACAACAGAACGGTTACGTTAAATGTGTCTTTCTTTCATTGAAAAATCTGTTTGTGATACCGTCGCAACAATCCAAGGGAAAATAGAACCAGGTAAGGGAAGCAGTTCTTTGGATATAATTGTGGACCATCACACGCAGCATTTGAAAACGCTAGTTTGTGGGCCGATTTTTTTTCAATAAACATTAAGCTTGAAGGTTTTATGAGCCAACTTTGCACATCTTGATCTCCTACAATTGCAATACGATTTTTACCTTACAGTCTTATCGACGATAGAACGAAGAAATTCCGCCAATTTGAGCCTGTTGTCATATTCCTTCACTGTTCGAATTATTGGAAGTCGATTTTTCTGTTCAGACATAAATCCTTTGTTATTAGCTAGGAAAATAGATTTAAAACTAGGATTCATTGATTACATATACATGAACACATGAAAATGTTATTGCAGATCGTTATGTACTACTTGGTAGTCATCGTCCATCAAGCGGCACAGCTATTCTTATGTACATCACTAGGATCCTACTTTCTGTTCGAAAGAAAGGTACTTCAGTATCGTTACCTTGGTCAACATGTCTGAGTAAGAGTGTTTAGCGTCATAATAATATAATTGGAGTGGAGGCGATTTCTATCAGTTAAATCGTTTCGTGCACTATGACTAAGTACGTCTCTTCATCATATGCTGCAATTGTAAGGTTGCTATGATGAGCTTTACCATCTTATCATGAAGATAAATTTTTGTGTCGAATACAACTTGAGGTGACTCGGTGTATTATGGCGATTTCTCTGCCAAACTTCCCATACATACCAGTAATTTGCTTTTGTTGTCTGAAAAAAAGATTCCTGAAAGGATCTTAGACACAGGCTTAACACCTCCTATGAAATAAGCCATAGTCGTTATTAAAAACTGGATTTCTTTTTCTAGGAATAAGTTGGTATTCACTTCGCAGCCTTTGAGTCAGATTGAATAAGATTAAAACAATGAAAACAAGAAAGCCATTCTTTTTAATTAATACACTGCCCCAGAAAACACTTTAAAGACGTTGCATGCTATGTGGAAGGAAAAAGCCCTCGGGCAAGCTGGAAATCAAACCGAGTATGTTTCAACATCGTAGACATGTTCGATTGAACCTCATCATGTATTGGTCTTCCATGAAGTTTGGCGTGTGGGCTGAAAGAAAAGTTCTCCTCCAATGTTCAACAATGTGGGCATGTTTCCAAACTAATATTTGATCATAAGACGTAATAACGTAAGTTCCTTGACTGCTGTAGAAGCCAACGCCCCATATTATTTCATGGTCACCGAATTAGCCTAGTGACCATATTATAAATATCCTTTGCAGGTACCTTGACGATTTTCTCTGAAGGTTTCTCTGTGTATCACGTATCCACTTAAAAATTCGTTTGTTCTTAATATTTACCCCTCGAATGATTTTATATTGTGTACTCCAGCCTCTCGTTGTTTCATAGAGCCAGGGGTGGGTGGTTTGCTTTTGGATACAGGATTGGTGTACCTGGCGTTGATATATATTAACGCTTATCAACTCGATCAAGTAAAATGAATAGTTTAAAAAATAATCTTGATCTCTAGACTCTTTTTCTCTCTTCCTCCTCTTATTTTATTTTGGGAAGAGCTATATTATAAAGCCCCAAAGTCTTTATTTTACTTGACCCTTATACATTTATAGCTCGGTTTAGTCCAAGAATAATTGATTTGTTTAAAATGATTTTTTACAAGGAATGGAACCCTAAAACTTTAAGATCAGCACTTGTTAGCTAAGACATAACAAAAACAATAGTCTGTAGACTAATGCAGTCCATTAAGACAAGTTAACTCTTTACAAGCAATTTTCTTCAGGTTTTTCGTAAACATTGTTTAGAAAAATAGACAATCTATCTATCAATCTATCCATATTGTGTGGTGATTAATCCCTTCGCTTAAATGAGTTACTCACTTAATCCAGCAATCGCCGCAAAGTTTGATTCAAACGCAATGTAATTCTGTATCAAAAGTCGACACGCGGGGTCGTAGTCCAGTGGTCAGAGCGCTGGACTTTGGGTCGAATGGCCCGGGTTCAAGTCCTGGCTGGGGCACTAAGTTGTGGCCTCAAGCAAGTCGCTTCACTCACACTGCTTCGTCTTCTCGGATAAGACGTAAAGCCCTAGGTCCCGTCTCCTGCAGGGTTTGGCGTAGGAGACGTTAATTTCCCACGCACGAGATTACTGTTTGGTGAATGTCCTCCCTTAGGTAGAATGGGTGTGAAAGTGAGATCGCTACATGGACTAGAGCGGCCGCCGAAGGCGCCTGATAAAATGCTGACGTCCGATCTCAACCTTACTACATTGAGGCTGCAAAAGCCCCTTTATGTGAGCTCCAATGAACGTTGCACAAAACACTAACCTCTTAGAGGCTTTACTCCAAAGGTGATCCAGAGGTCTGTGAAACAGTGTCAGGTTTCCCTGTTTATTCCCTGTTTAAACATCATTTTCAGTGTTCAACTGTCCTCGACGCCTTTATAGTTTTTGTCTTCTTTCCATTTTAGGGCATTACAGGTTCGAATAATCAACGATCGCTTACAACAGCTGAACAGAGCCTTATTGACAACGATGGGCGTCCATTAAGGTCTTTCTTAGGGTCGGCGGAAGATTCTACTTCCAATTGTATCAATAATAAAACACTGACATACAAAACAAAACACATACATACATAACAAAACACTGACATACAGTTTACCAGAGAAGTCGAAGAAAATGGCAAACTTCCTTTTCTAGACTGCTTGGTAAGCCACAACGACAACTCATTACGAACGACAGTTTACAGGAAACCGACACACACCGACAGATTACTAGACGAGTCATCCTACAACCCTACATCACACAAAGCCACAACTATCAGAACTCTAACACGACGCGCACAACTAGTATGTGACTCGACAGACAGCTTATCCGACGAGAACAAATACCTTCACCGTG
This sequence comes from Stylophora pistillata, assembly GCF_964205215.1. Classification (NCBI taxonomy): domain Eukaryota; kingdom Metazoa; phylum Cnidaria; class Anthozoa; order Scleractinia; family Pocilloporidae; genus Stylophora; species Stylophora pistillata. The sequence goes on from NC_142524.1 coordinate 17,386,358, forward strand.
TTTTTACGAAGAACAACTACAACAACGACTTCATCCGACGAAACACTCACCGACCCACTACCACTACCGAAACAAACGACACCGCAACCCCTACGACTACAGCAACCATACCGTACATAAAAGGCATGTCTGAAAACATCTCGCGCATCTTACTACCCTTCAATATCCGCGTCGCCCACAAACCCATCACCACACTACGTCAGTTACTAACCAACGTTAAAGACAAAGACGAACCGAGGAACAGACAGGGAACGATTTATAAGATCAATTGTTCCGACTGCCAAGCCTCCTACATCGGTGAGACTGGCAGAAACCTCACAACAAGACTGACTGAACACAGACGGGCGACGAGGAAAGGTGATGTCAGCAATCACATTGCTAAACACCATCGACTTACCAACCACAACATTGACTGGGACTCTGCGCAATGCCTAACCTACAGCACTGACTATTTTCAACGACTGACTCTGGAAAGCTGGTTTACTAACTTAGAACAGACTCCCCTAAACAGATGTCAACAACTACCCGCCCCATACAAACGACTCATTCACGACATAAATATCACAAACGACCGAAAAAGAACAACCTAACTTTACCGACAGACCGAAACAGACCAATCACGACCGACTTACGTCACTTGAGTCTTACAGCCAATAACATCACGGCAAAACCAACCGATCATTTCACACGAACTGGAATAAAAACATTCTACTGACAACAATCATTCACTTGACTCTGATGATGACTTCCGCACAGGTTGTCGAAACGTCAGTCACTGCCACCGACAACAGTCCTTCTCAGGACTACACTCACCCGGACGATCAGACTACACCTTCACATGTATCAATAATTTGTTATTGATTGTTAAAATGATGCGATTTGTGACAACATTAAAGAGGTCAATAACGTCTGCGCACATGTGAAGGGGCCGATTTGAATCATTTCATTTCACAAGTTAACTATACCTTAATCACAAACATATTTGTGCACAAGTTGGAACGATGTCATGACTCGAACCAAACAGTTTTTTATTACTGGATTTTACCCTTTTTAAGACATTCATTTCTTAATAGGTAAACCGTAAAGAGAGAAATAAAATAAAAATAGTTTGGGATGGATCACCTTTGGAGTAAAGCCTCTAAGAATATTCACTATGTTTAAGAGATATCTGAAAAGAGTACTACCAGCATTTTAATCACAGCCAGTCTAAGCTCGGTGAGAGCCGCGTTTAAATTGCACTTTATAAGAGTGGGGAGGGGGATAAGAGTTCTGGAGGATGAGCACAATATATCTCCGAATTCCTTTGTTTCAATTTTAATGTAGACTGCTCACGCCGCATTTTTATCCTTTAAATTTGAAGTTATTTCAAAGCCGTTCTAGTGAGTTTTTTAGTTCGAATAATACCACAAACAATATATCAGCTCGAGGCGATTTTTCAAGCCCACCGACGTACGTGCTTTCACCGCAGTAGCCGACATGGTTGTTCATACTACTTTTCATACTCACCAGAAAACTAAAGACAAAAGATGTATTTTAAAGCGAATTCAAAACACGACAAAATCACAAGAAAAACAAGCCCCATACGATTAATTAAATACGGGTTCCTCGCATTTCGCTGATGACTCTGCTGGAACAAACAGTTTTTTCCGTTCAAGTCAATTTGGAAACCCTCGTGGCATTCCCTCTGGGCCTTTAAATAATTTGACTTCCCAATACTTCTCGTAAACTATTTAATAAATAGCCTCCATGTTCCCTTGCATCCGTTCAGTAACAGCTAACAGATCGTCAAAATGTGGTTAGAACTGACAAAGTTGCACACGAGGACGTGGACGATTGTGTCACTGATGTTGTTACCACATTTTGAAGTCTTCTGTGATACTGAACAGACCCACGGCAACATGGAATATTTTCATATAATAGAGAAGGAAATTTTGTGGACGGTGACGTCATCTATGTCTTCCCCAATAGATCTTGGATAAGAACTTATTAAAACGGGCATAGAATCTGGCTTACTATACGAAACGCACCAGAACGGCAAACGGACTCAGTTTATATCGCGAAGGAAGAGGAAGGCAGGATAAACTGGGAGAGAGTTCAAAAGCAGACTTCTGTTGTGATACAAGCTATTCCCTCCGCTATCACAATTCTGCAGCCCTAAGAGTTTTGGAGGTGAAGATATAAGAGAGTTCTTAACTCGATGTGAATTTGATACGTTACTACTTAATTTTAAAAAAAATGTTTCCTTGTCGAGAATCTAGACCGTGCCCTCCCTAGAGTTCATAGTACCTACAAAAGAGAATTCAAGATTGTAACTCACTCGACCAAATGTTCACAGTTTGAGGAGAAGTAGAAGCCTATATGGAAGTTAAGTGAACAGATACTGAGAGGTAATGGAACAATTCAAGTAGATTGTCTGGTGTACCAAAATGGTATTTTATGTAATTGGTTGGAAAGACAGCCAAGACTAATTCATACACACTAGTCAGGAGGATTCTATTTAATGTCCACCAAATGTGGCTGCGTAGTAGAGCAGAAGGATGGGGCAATTCTAAGACAAGACGATCTTTATTCGACCCAGTATTTACAACATTATGCAATGACCTACAATCGGAGGGAAATATCGGCGCAGATACAGGTTACTGCGTGATAACCACCCGGTGATTTTACAGCATGTGTGTAAAGGAGCCACTAGAAACGAGAGAAAGTTAATATAATCACTCGAATGCAAGGAGTAATGCAATGGCCCCCTCTAACAAGAGGTATATTTTATATCTGAGTTTGAATCCAAATATTATTGAGGTTTACACAGAGCTGCTTCTCTCCTTTATTGGCCAAGTAAGATCAAACACGGCTTGTACTACGTAAAGGCAACGGAGCACGCAAATAATGTGGCTGTATTACACCTTAGGAAAGATCCAGAGCAAACATACAGCCAGAAAGTGGAGCAACAAAAGAGCCGCACTGAATGATTTTTTTGGTACGGATTGACTTGAATTCTCAAAACAACAGTCTTTTAACCGCATCAAACACTTTCTGTTAGTCATAGAAAAATAGTCTAATACTCTCGTTTGTATTCTTTTCGTCTTTCATCCAAGCCTTATGAGATTGATGTGATGCTCAGATAACGCAGTAGGATGAGTTTCGACCAGAACCCAGAATATCACAAACTAAAATGATAAATTCCTATTCGATGGTTTTTACTTAAAATACAAGCGGACATTTGTCTCATTGCTCGTATTTTGTGCGCTTATAACATCGAATAACGTGTACAAAGGCCAAAAAGGCTTACAAGAAACACGATTCACCCAAAACTACCCTTCATAATGTTATACCATAGCATGTAACACGATTCATGACTAATTCATGCCATGTAATTTTTGTTTCTTTCTGCTTAGAAGTATCGGCAAAAGTTTGAACAAAGAATCAAATTTGTTTTGTACTGCATGTACATTCCTAACACACGACAATGACAGTAAATTTATTGCCTCACTTCATGTTGCGTTTACCGTACCAGGCTGGTCGTTTACAAAAAACACTATGATGCGACAAAATTGGTAGCCAGTGGGCAGCGAAACACGCTGTACACTGCGACTTCTTTTTTATCTCATCGAGTGAGTTTAACTTCTGTAGTAAAACCCTTCTTTAGCTGCTTGAACCTGACGCGTTTTCCTTTTGTATTACCTACTGACAAACTTCACTGTGACAAACATTCACTTCACTGTGACAAACATTGACTTCTCTGCATCTTCGACCAAATTTCCGTTGACCCTCACGTCTCCGATAGCAACAATTATTGTTTTTTTTAAGACAACTGAAACACGTTACTCTATGGAATTCAGTAAGCTATTAAAAAATTTTACGAAAGAGTCTCACTTTGATCAAGAATCCTTGAAAAAGCCTATATTATATTGTATACATGATTCAAGACGACATAGGAAAAGCATGTAAGACATTGAACCCATTCATCTAACCTCAAGAGCTGTAGGTTGTATAAATAAATAATAGTTATCAGAATGTGTCCTACGCGGCTTTAGGCTTTAGGAAAAATACCAATATAACCTTAGTTAACACTCAGGGTTGGACCTCCCTCCCTGCCAGCAGTGACAAGGTAGATCGTCTTAGTGTTATCCTATTATCCATTTTTGTCTCAAGACGTTAATTCTCTAATAAGGTTTTCCAATATGCAATGGATATGAGGAACTTATGGCAAAAGAAGGTTTTCCATGAACTATTTTTGTATGATTATTTCTTCTGGACTAGTATATCGCGAACTTTTGATGAGTTCACATATTTATGGTAAGCATAAAGATAGGGCATGATACCTCTACTTCTACTCGCTGAGTGATAGCAAAGAACAATTCGTCGTCATTCACTCGGCTGCCGATAGTTAATGACCTGTTTATGTTGAAGTTCAGGTCTGGATCTTAGTGCTATCCACCTCCTCTACCATGATGACGCTGGGCGCGTGTAAATAATGCGGTTCAGGGTAAAATTGAGTTAAAAAAAGAAACATTTTCAAATTTAGTAAGAGTCTAGATCCAATCAGTAAAATCAAAAGAACTATTGTAGATCTATTATAGCTGTATTGAATAAAACTAAATGTCATACGCTTACTAAAGACCTAACTAAAACGTCTACTTTTCTCAATATTGTAAGCAACTGAAAATATCCCATGCTTGAGTCAATTGGGGCATTTCGGGAGAGTTTTGGGGGTAGTTCTTGGCCTTCCATAACCAGGGATCCCGCAATCTCTAGTTGTTAGGTAGAGGTGATAGACTGCATTTAAGGAATGACCAAAAAATTTATCAACATAATGGTTACTGCTGTTACCTTTGCAACCCCCCTAACAAGACCATGTGTGCGAAACAGATCTGTCAAAGAAAACGTATCCATATTGCGTCTCACCCGCCCTTGGGCTGTTGATAGAATGACTAGTTCTCTACACGACAAAGGAATGTTATGTGCGTCGAAAACTGGGTGGCATTCAGCTGCTACGAAAAAAGACCAACAAATACAAGTGTAAAATATCAATTAAAACCTACCTCCAAAGTGCAATAGTCCTCATATGATTAGCAGTGGTACCAACATATTCAAAAGGATTTTGATAAATCTCACCCAATTGGCTGTACCATTTCATAGTAGCAATTATTTCGGATAATTTTCCCGCTGCTCGTAACTCGTTTCTGAGTAGAAAAGCTGCACACATAAAACGTGCACCTGCATTATTCATTTCATATGCAAACAACCCATTCCGCTCCCGTCAACAGTCAATCCTGAGATGAAAATTAGAGTTCACCGATTGAATGTGATGATAACTGAATGAGTAATGGTGTTTCATCTATTCTTGTGGCTCACGAAGACAAGCGGTATAGTGTGTGGAAGATTGCATTTAAGTGACGATCTCAGTAAGAGCGGTCTGGGGCATTTCGCATCGGAACAAAGTTTTCCCTCAAACTTTACCCATTAACTTACTTTTGATAGTAAGTAAATAAAACCGCATTGGTTTTTGGAAATATGTTAAAATAAAAGTTTTAGGGCTCTCAAAAAGCCTTCCTCTGACCTATTGCGACATCAAAAGTTTAAAATGTTGACAAGCTTGCTCCTCGTAACATACTGCATGCAGCAAAAAATCGTTTCTATTACTAAACTGTGTGATAGTTAAGGGGTTTGAAAAACAATTCAATTTTGACATGTGTCTATTTAGAGGTTCGCAATAATTGATTTAAAAACACCCGTTAGACAGCTTTTCAAAACTGGTCAAAAATATTCTTTCTTTCCTGGTTGATATTTCTCAAATCCAGACCAGACCATCGAATCCTCCGGTTGATTTCTTCTAATAAGATGTTCGAATGCATAGAAATATAAAAACATCCTGCACTTATTAATTTCCCTCGCCGCAGTGACTTCAAACTTTTGGTGATTTTGCACGCGTGACAAATTAGTCTGTTAAGGAAATTCCAACCGAAGTATGTAAATAGCTTAATACATCTTAGATTTTAACCATTTTAAGTTGAAAAGAAAGTAGGACAGAGCCTTCATAACACACCAATATTAATTGATTCTCTTAATTTTTTAAACGGCTAAGGGCTCGTCCACACTAACGCGGATTCAAAAGCATGCGGATTCGTTTTACCGAAAACGCATCGATTGATCAGGGTCCACACTACCGTTTTCACTGCGTTTCCGACCGTCCACACTAACACGCTGCGAATCTGCTGTGAGGCATGTTAGTTCTTTTGCGCATGCTCTGAAAGACGCCCCTGCGTCGGTTTTCCCGCCGTTACGAAGTAAACACTCTTTGCAGCTACAAAATCTTCTTGCCCCGGCTTGCCGTGTGTTCAAGCCAATTCGCCGATATGAGGTCCTAGAAAATGCTATTTCCCTCATAAGATTCGTTGTATGTGAGAATAATAATACAGTAAATAGAGCGACATTCCGCCATGTTTGTTTTGATGTTTGGTTTTCGCGCGAGAGCGTGTTTAATTTGCTTCCGGCCGAACGCAAGGCGCTGAGGGCCTTGAAGCGTGACTTTGAGTTAAACCTCAAAAGGCCTACAAAGGAACAACAGCCGTAGTCATGAACAAACCCGACAAAATTTTAGAAGGCCAAACTCTACTAGATAACGAAGATAACTACAGGCCTCTTGCATCACCCATGGTCAAAGAGACGGACCATAAGGTCAGACAACTTATTGCAGACCTCTACAATGGCAATCATATAGACGACAGGACTAAAAAATGGCTTTGTCAAACCCCAAATCCGCCTCGAATTCCACAATTCTACACCCTAACAAAAATACACAAACCTTCTCCGGTCGGCAGACCGATAGTGTCAGGGTGTGATGGCCCTACAGAGAAACTATCATCATTTGTCCGCAGACTCCTTCAGTCGATAGCACAAAAACAAAAGTCGTATCTTAAGGATACTACAGACTTCGTCAATTTCATAGAAAATACGAAAGTCCCGGAGAGCGTAATACTTGTTTCAATGGACGTTACAAGCTTGTATACAAATATACCACAAGAGGAGGGAATAGACACTGTATGCAAAGCATACGAAATATTCTACAGAAACGGAACTCCTATCCCTACACAACTACTAAAACAAGCGCTTAGGCTAATTCTCCAAGAAAATTCTTTCCATTTTAATGGAAAACACCACCTTCAAACACATGGTACAGCCATGGGCACGAAAATGGCAGTCGCCTTTTCTAATATTTTCATGAACAAGGTAGAGACAGAAATCTTTAACAAAAGCCTTTTCAAACCGCTTGTTTGGAGACGTTGCATAGACGACATGTTCTCGCTATGGAGCACAAACAAAGCAACAATAGAACGTTTCATTGAAAAAGCAAACAACCATCATCCAACAATAAAATTTACGGCTGAAATTTCCGATAAGGAAACAACATTCCTGGACTCCTACATCTACAAAGGCGAACGATTCGAAAGGGACACAATTCTTGATGTGCGCACCCATTTTAAACAAACTGAGACATTTCAGTATACACACTATAGTTCCTGTCACCCACAAGGAGTTAAAAAAAGCTTCATAAAAGGGGAGGCCCTTAGACTTCTCAGAACAAACTCCTCTCAAACGATATTTCAGGAGAAAATCGCAAATTTCAAAGCGCACTTGCTAAAGAGAGGCTACCCAGAGGACCTCATTAACACAACCCTCTCAGAGGTGAATTTCAAAAACAGGAAATTAGCCGTTCAACAGAAACCGTAGACGAACCAAGGAATCTTGCCTTTTGTTACACAATACCAACCATCAGTGCCACACATAAGGCAAATTCTCATGAAAAACTGGCATTTAATAGAAACACAACCACTACTGAGCGTACTATACAAAACTCCGCCGCTCGTAGCTTACAAAAGTGGGCGGTCGCTCAAAGACATACTCGTGGGGGCTAAACTTTGAATTCTTGGGTTTCAGGTGACGTCACAAGCTTTGCAGAAGTTAGTGTCCGCCATGTTGGTGTCCCTCGGGTGTCAAATTTATGAATAATTAGTCGATTTCTATAGTGAAGCTCTCTCTCTTATCGCCGTATTTTATTTCGCCAACTACAGGAATATCCAGAAAGAAAAAAGCGATAAAAGTACCTGGCATTCATCTTAAGGTATCCCAGTGCTCTCTGAGTATGCCGAAAGCTCAGAGAGTTGGATAAAGGAAAGATGTTTGCAGAAGATCTCGGTCATCGGGGTTGACCCTGCAAGCATACCAGCCGAGAAGTTCAGTCCAAAATCCTTGCCTCCTGTGGAAGTGTCGGACTTGCTGAGTTACCTCGTTATTGAGACCAGCTTCTACACCAAGAAGCAGTTCAAGGCGTTCAAGAGTCTGGAGGCGTTTAATCAAATGGTGTCGGGATTTGTAACCTCAGTTGTAGGCAAAGTAATCGCCGGTAAGTATGTCGTAAGAGCACGAGTTCGGCATTCACAGCATATGAGTGATCCTTTAGTGAACATTTGGGTCATTTCCGAAAACGATGGGACTATTTTTCAGCCCATTGCTTGGGATGCGAAGCTGGACTGGCTGGGTCATGCTCATATATCGCGAGTGTTTTATTTTATTTTAGAGGCAACTACTTGAATTTATGGCAAGCTCGCTGGGTGTCACGAAAACTCAGAGCCCGACAACTCAGACCCCTTGAAGTGCTCTCGAAACTTCCGAAGTGCTCCATAATTCGATAGTGCATAGCATAAAGCATGAACCAATTGTTTTATAACATAACCGGTGGAATAATGCAACAAATCCGACGCGAAAGAGGGACAACAATATCAAGAATGATTCTTCAGTGAAGCGAATCGTGACGGCGCTGATACCGAGTCTTCTTTCCCGTTTTTTTTTCTCTTTCTGCCTCATTTAAGAACTCTAGCCCAAGGGTCGCAAAATTGTCTCCGGTTTTGGACTGGTGGGCCGAGTCTCTGTTTGTATCCATTATTATCGCGAAATATTTAAGAATTTTAACAGAGCGACAACAAGGATCTGTGCGACGAAGTACAAAAAAGTAAACTTGAACTTGAACTTAAACTTTATTTATTTCACACTACTAATAGAAGTTAATATACATTGAAAAGTAAGAGAAAGAGGGAAGCTATAAAGATAAGTTTGAGAGGTGCACGGTGTCCAAAGTAGCAAAGGCTTTCTAGTTGGACGCCGTAATGGCCATATAAATAGATAAATAGGTAGCAGCCTATAATAAAAGTATATCAGCAGTAAAGTAAATAAACTGATTAGGTTTTGTTGAACAAAAGTTGAAGTTTTTCGAAGTTTACATTTTTCCTTAAGAGTAGATCAGCAGTAAAGTAAAATGATCAGGTTTGGTTGAGTAAAATTTGATGCCTCGGCTCGCCCAAATCACGCCACATTTTAATACTTTGGTGTTGGAGCGAGCGATTTGATCCGGTTAACTGTGAATGAAAAGCTCAAAATTAACGGAAAATATGGAGGAAATCTAAGCTAAATGCAGTCTTGTGTCACTCTAAAATGTTTTAATACTCAACGATCGGACGATTTTGCGAAGCGTGCAACTTGCGGCCTTGTTTTTGCTGCTTCATTTGGATCAAGACCCAAGAGGTCAAAATATACGCGGCATTACCAGGAGTGATCATGAGGTCTGAGGTCTAAGTTCTCGGGATTTGAGTTTTCGTGACACCCCAAGCTCGCTTGCACTCAGGTAAAGTGCTCATGGATTTTGCCGACTTATGTCAATGAAGTGCCGTATTGGAGGGCTAAAGACATCGATTTCTCATCGGCTAAGAAGCTCAAAGAAAAGCTCGACCAAAAAATCCAGGATCTACAACAGCCGCAAGCCTCGAACCATACAACAACTTCTAGTTCCTCCTGTTCTTCCCCTTGATTTGTAATGATCTTAGGTATAGCGCATTAGATCATATATCTAATTAATTTTGCGCTATAGAAATATAAAATTATTAAATTATTATACGAAAAAATATTTAGTCTTTATGCTTTACACTTTTGCTCGAACAGCCAACAACAATGCATAAAACCATCCCTTCTTTCTCACATGAACTCTTCGTTAGCTGCGGTTTTTTTACGCGAGGGACACCAAGATGGCGGATAGTAACCGTTGCTAAGCTATTGGTCACGTGGGTGAAACCTAAGAATAGGCTACTCTAAACACGCGCTGGGGAGTCGTGTAGGCCTGTCAACCCCATTTAACACAATGTTGTTAAACACGTAGTACAGCTGACGTCATCGTTTCCATTTTTATCCGAATCCGACCGTACACACTAGCACGAAAGATATACGGATTCCTTTTTATCCCCTTTCAACAGCGTTTCCAAACCTATACGGATTCGGTGGATCCGATCCGCGTGTTAGAAGAAACTTTTGGGACATAATGACACACTACTATTTGCACATTATGAGGACAAGTCTCTACTGGTAACTGAAATTGAAAAATTTTTCCTGCACAAGATAGTTAAGATTCCTGATCAGACAGATGCCAAGGCTAGTTCAATCACTGAGTCAATACCGAATGATCCTTCTGTGGGTGAAGCAAATTTATTTTCCAAGTTCCAGCCGTTTTCCCAGAGTGATGTGCTGAAACTTATCCAAAAATCTTCTAAGAAATCGTGTTCTCTCCATCGAATGCCAACAAAGCTTATTTTAGCATCTATTGAGCAACTCTTACCGGTTATCACTCAAATGATTAATTCATCGTTATTAGCAGGACACTTTCCGAAGTTATGGAAAGAGGCATTGGTTGACCCACGACAAAAGAAAGCCGGGATAAACGACTTTGGCAATCTTCGTCCGTTCAGTAATTTACAATATGTCTCAAAACTTACTGAGCGGGCAGTATTTGATCAGGTTCATATCCATCTGACCACTCATGATCTCTACCCGAAGCTTCAGTCAGCATACAGAAGAGGTCACAGCACCGAGACTGCATTGCTTAAAATACACAACGACATCCTTATGGCTATAAATCGCCAACACGTGATATTGCTGGTGCTTCTTGACCTCCGCGCCGCCTTTGATACGGTTGAGCACTCGGTCCTTTTATCTCGCTTAAGTAACAGTTTTGGGATAAGGGATGCTACACTGCGTTGGTTTAGGTCATAGCTTTCTGACCGATCCCAGCGCGTTTCACTTGATGGTAAAGCTTCTGGCAATTAATACATAGCAATTAATAGATGGCGTTCCTCAAGGGTCGTGCTTGGGGCCATTACTGTTCGCACTATATGTAAGTAAAATATTTAATATCATAAACGATCACTTGCCACATGTCCACACGTATGCTGATGACACGCAGTTATATCTAGCGTTTAAACCTGATTCTGCAGTGAACGCTCTTGATGCTGTTAATACAATGGAACTTTGTATTCGCGACTTAAGAACCTGGATGCTCCATGATAAACTCAAATTAAATGACGACAAAACGAATTTATATTAATTGGAACAAGACAACAGCTGGCAAAGGTTGATGGGATCTCCCTGTGTGTTGGTGACTCTAAGGTTTTCCCAGTGAAATCAGCAAAGAACCTTGGCATATGGATAGACAGTAATCTTAATCTGAAGATCAATGTTAACAATACCTACAAAGCTGCCTGTTATCATCTGAGGAATGTACGACGCATTACGAAATACTTAGAGGAGAAAGCATCACAAACATTGATACATGCTTTAGTAATCGGACGGATAGATTACTGTAATAGTATTTTATAGGGTTTACCAGCTACAGAATTATCTAAGCTCCAACGCCTTCAAAATTCGGCAGCAAGGATTATTTTTAATATCCCAAAGATGTGTCACATCACACCAGTTGTACGAAAACTGCATTGGTTACCTGTTCAGTTTAGAATACAGTTCAAATTTATCATGATCACTTTCAAAGCAATTAATGGACATGGTCCAGTCTATTTACAAGATCTTGTTAAGTTGCAGCACAACGGACCATAGAAATTAAGATCTAGTGATAAGGGTCTCATGCTGCAAGCACCAAATGCCATAACAAAGAGAACATTAGGTGATCGTGCTTATATGTGTGTAGCACCTAAACTTTGGAACAGTCTTCCTTATAAAGCGCGTAACGAGACTGATTTTAGTAAATTTAAAATTTTACTAAAGGCTCACCTTTTTAATTTAGCCTTAGGACTGAATTTTGCATGGTTTAATAGTTTTTTACAATTTAGATAAGGTTTTATTAGTTTTGTAAATTTGATAAGGGTCTTACTGTAATGTATTATCTGATGTAAATTTTAATATTCTATATTTGTTATGCGCATTTGATCATGTGTAACTGGAATTTGCGCACTTCAAATATCAAACTATTATTATTATTATTAGTGTGGACGGAAGGCCTAAACGTATCAAAAAGCATACGGATTCGAAAGAGTCCGTGTTAGTGTGGACGGGCCCTAAATTCTGGGCCCTAAATTCTGTCTCGTGACGTAAGAGGTGAATGACGTATCGAATATCATATTGATTAGTGCTCTGTGAACGTTTTAACCCTTTTCCAGCAGGAAAAAACCCTTATAATTTGGCCATACAAAACTTAAGCTCACTTTGTTTGTCGTTATATGAAGTATCCCTTACAATAATTGCGGTTTAGCGACACAGTGGGTTCAGACTTAAGGCTTACGTGACTTACAGCACCCGCTAGTGTTTGGATGCGTTCAAATCGATTCGTTTTCTCGCGTTTATAAGTGTTTTTCGAGCCATTTTCCCTCTACAGAAGCCCTAAGGACAGCATCATTAAGCTGGAATGTGGGTAGAGGCAAGCCTCTGAAAGAAAATAGAGGTGAGATGTGGTTTCATGTTTACTGAACCGCCAAAATGCTTTCATGCAAGTTTGGCGAGTTCGCAAGTGAAGTCGTGTCTGTGGCCCATCTGTGAATGGCTACCAGGACATACCAAGGCTTTTTGGACCAGTTTTGAGTGGCAAAAGTCTCGATCGATGTGATATTTTGCTGGTAGGACTGGGTGGCTTAACACGATTCTAATTATTTGTTAAAATGGAAATGTGAGGTGTTGCCCTCTCGAGTTGCGGTGGAATTTCCCATAACTCTTTTCGGTCATAAACGAGGCAAAAGTTGTGTTTGCGACACTAGCATTCGTCAAAAGGAGGAACAAGGGCTAGCGGATAAAGTGAGAAGAAATTTTCCAGCCAAACAGCAAGATCTGGCCCTGAGGTGTGTTTTGAATGCAAACTTTTGATTTCTTGAGCAATTTTTGACCTTGAAAGAGCAACACTTTTTCAGTGTTGCTCTGGAGCAGAATGCTGGATTTTTTTGGCATTTTTTATTATATGAACGGTTCACTGCAATGGAAATCGGGAATCATTGTGGGTGTTTTAGGCTGCAATAGGTGTCACATCAAACAGCCTTGCAATGTACACACTTACATAATGTTGTCTCTTAATTTCAACAAGAAACAAATAACAACAGTAGTAGGTGTTTTTACACCTATGTATGCTTATGTCTTCGTGGCTTGCTGTCTAAGGGTTATCGAAAAACTCTTTTTAAACAAATGGTTTTTCATTCTTTTGTATTTGAGTTTAGGAAGCTTAAGCTATTTAAACTTGTATGAAAATTTCCGAAGCAAAGTACATGATTTTAATTAGTGTAAACTGCGGATCTTCTTCCGCCGCCGCCAGGAAAAAGACCAAGAGCAGGAAAGGAAAGAAGAAGAAATCGTCGCCGAAGGCGACGAATAAAAAATAATCCCGCTTCCAAGCGCAAATCAAAAAGCAAGAATAAATTCGACATTTCCAATTTTGTCAAAAAACAATCACGTGGTCATAAGGGTTTATGTCTACGAAAGAACACGACGGTTCTCTCCTTATTGAGGAAGATACCAGGCTTAAACAGACCTCTACACACCATCGTCCATGTCTGAAATCAAGTACTCCTACGATTTCACGTGTGAATGTGGCATCTGTCATTCATGTTATAGAAAAATGGAAGTCGAAATAGAAGTCAAATGGAAGTGTAGGATAGACGACCTATGGAACGACCATTGTCCTCATTTGTTAGATAAAGTGATTCACAAGCTAACTAATCTTCACATACACGATGACTCCAGCGACAGCGAAGCGAGAGGAATGGTTAAGGAAACGACAAACTCAGTGGATACGTGAACGAGCTATAGGGAATGATACCGAAAACCCCAAGATCGCTATTACCCCTCTCTCTGTCAGAGATGATGGTATCGCTGTTCAAACCTATAAGAGATGAATGGAGGTTGCTAGATGGAGGTTGCTAGATAAGAGATGAATCGCGAGGTTGCTAGAAGAATGGATGCAATGGAACGCATGATAGCACGCGAACGACAACTCGAACGGTATTGGGAGGAACGATATAAAAAGTTGAGAAAACGCTTTGGATTGATGCAAACGGATGACATATCGACGGCTTTCCAAGCAACTACATTCGTCTTAAGTAATCAAGGTAAAATAAGTAAGGAGGAAAAGGCGTAATCAGAACTAATTGAAACATGGGTAGACGAAGAACTACAACGAAGCGAAAACGAAAATCCAAAAGAGGACATGGAGGGAAGCAAAAAGGAGCTTTTTTTGTAATCTTTATTTAGACACGATCAATTCATCAGCCTATAAAAATACATATCACATACGCTAAGATATTTAAAATTAAAACTACATACTATAACACTAAAGCTGTTTTCCGTGAATGCCGTGCGTTAGACTTAAAAAATGTCATTGATCTTACGTTTAAATAACCCCAGAGACTCTGTGTTCCTTATATCGCGTGGTAAACTGTTCCATAATGTGGCGCCATTGTAGCTAAAGCTTTTTCTGTAATAATTAGTGCGCGGTAGTGGAATATTAAGCTTATTTTCAGAGTCCCTAAGGTCATAAGCAGAGTCACGCCACGTAAACTTTGAATATAGATGGTATTGAACAAGGGACTACCAAGTTTAGATTGGGCGCTATACCTAAAGCAGCTAAGATGTTGTACAAAATTGCCGAGGGAAAACCCGTATCGGATCGCATCAAACAAAAAGAGGATGAATATAAGAGGAGATATGCGGCTTATCGAAAAGCAGGGGGAACAATGACTAAACTACAATGGTCGAAGGCAAATAATGCAGTGATAAAACCAGAAGCATGTTCCATCATGTAAACGTTGTTTATTTAGTTGTGTGATTTTACAATAAAAGTGTAAAAATCAAATTCTCATCAAAGTCGTTCAAATCATACTTTAAATATCCATAAGGGAAAGACTTAAACGTGTGACTGTCAAAGATTCTCTTGTCAAACACCAATCCGTATCTCTTCGTCTTTTTTTCCGTTCTAATAGTCTTTTTCAACGGATCCCTAACAAAATGAGTAGGATTAGTTACCAAAGTCTCTCGCCTCTCATCTAAAGGGTTTATGATTTCATCTAAAATATTCTTTCTCATGACCTCGTTATTCAACTGCATCGACCCCCTTACATTGAGTGAAAACCCGCGCACCTTACAAACTGTCTTTCCCTTCTTGGTAACGTAACCGTAATTCTTTGCCCCCCCCCCCCCCCCAGATACAAATTCCACTATATAATCATCATCATCAAGTTCATTAGTCATATCACCCAGAAAATCACCTAGAGGAATCTCTACTTACGTCGGTTTCCACGTGTAAATACACGAGTCAGTGTCGTAATACAAGACTCGCTCGTTCAAGATAGAGAGCGATTCGTATAATTTCAATCTAGCTTGACACGTAGTAAAAATAGCTATGAAAATGTTAGGTTTTGATCCCGTGTCTACATCTTCACCTATCCTTCTATGTGTCACTTCCAATACTTCTGAACTCAACACGCGAATAGATGAAATCTCTAGGAGAGGGTTGGTAATGAGATCAAATAATTGGTGCGGTTCAGTGATCTGCTCTACTTTATACTTGTTCATACGTTCACCAAACTTTCCCCAAAAGGAATTGAGCATTAATTTTGCTGTCGTCTTACGACCCTGATTCTTTTCTATTTTGGAAGAATCAAGTGCGATCCCCTCCTGTTCATTATACCCCTTAAGATACGCTTCTTTCTTCTCATTGTTGTCATGCGTCCATGAAGGCCACCCACCACTTTCCTGTTTGATCTTTAACCACGTATTTACATAAGATGAAAAAAGCCCTGTGACCCTTTGGTCTGATGGAAAATGGTACACTTCATGAATGCGTTTGACAACATACCCCATTTCAATTCCTTTTTGAATTTCTAGAGTACACCAGGTACCTCTCAACATGCGTTCCGAGTCAGAATGCGAACAGCAATAATTACGTTCGAGTGGCGGTTTTTTAGATTCGGTCTCAAGACATGTGCGACAAAGAGGAAATGTCAACTTACTATATACTTACTATTATACTTACTTTTATGCCTTACTATTATACTTACTATTATACTTACTATTATGCCTATAAGGAAGAACCGGATTGAAAAGTGAGAGCGGAGGTAAGACATCTACGCAAGCAATTCCAAAATAAGCCGATATGTCCTGCTCCTTGGGTTTGAAGTAAATGATTGGATGACCCACAGGGTACGTCCCATACTTGTTAACCCACGGGTCTTCAGATGTTACATCTACATATCGTGTATCTTCCCCTAGTTTTTCATCCGCCTTACAATACAGTGACGCAGCACCCGTGAGACCCCCGAAAAATGCACCACGCGCTACTAGAGGTGAAATAATCTCTATGCCTGATAAAAACGAGCGAATCTCTTCGGATTCGGAAACGAGTCTCTTCCACTCACATTCCCACATTTCAACAACGTGATAACCCTTAGTGCGAAGATCTTGCGTTTTTCGCATGGTACATGAAAAAAGAGCATCCATGGTACGATCTGGGTTTGCAAATGAGAATTGCATCCTATCAGGAAAACACGTGCGACAACCATGGTAAAGACACCCATGAAATTCATACACAGTGTTGGTTGTGGAATCCAATCCATCCACGTGGTAGGAAAATGGATTAGCTATTATACTCTGTTCACCGCCATTTCTAACATGTAATATTCTAGGCGTGGGTGACTTCAATTGATACTCGCACCAATGAAGCCACTCAAGCGATGCTTTTGAATGATTCACTTTTCCCCCTTCCCAACCATTTATAGGTTCAACAGCTACACATCGAGATGGTGAATGGCATTTCCTCCAGTATCTGTTACAAGCCGAGGCAATTGTAATACATTTCTCAAATGGATCAAATCCAGCGATGGAGCGAAATTCATTCACAAATTTCATACATCCCTCTTTTAAAAGTTTCACGTCCGATTGACAGTACGTTATCAATTCTTCCTTCAAAAAAAAACGACCATTCGTTTCTACTTGCGCTCGATGCCACTCTAAAAATTCCTCTTTTGTTTTAGATGACATACCATCGGGATCATAAAATGATTCGTCAGGGATTTGTCCGTCATAAGATTCATTTTTCTTAGTATGAAACAAATGAGGAAAAAACCTTTTTTTCACCTCCGACAGACCAAAGGTAGATGTAAATGAAGAAAGGCTCATAGGTAAAAAACAAAAAGAATCCTTAAAGGTGATCTCCCCGACACGAAAGGATAACACTTTGGTTCCCACCGAAACGACATCCATCATACGCCTCCCCTCGATTAAGATTTGATGTTGTAAAAACACGGAATCATATCCTTTCAGGTTATGAAAGATACAAATCACCTCTCTAGAATCACCGTATTGGTCTATAGTGAGTGTGGTAAGATAATCAAGAAAATCTCGCGTACATTCCTCTCCATAAAACTGAACAAACCGTTTGATTCTGATGTTAAGGCGCACACCAAAATCGGCATTTGTGTCTTATCGTCAGAAAGGCGCGCTTCAAAATCAGCATAAACAAAAATGGGGGGTTCCACATAATAAGAAGCGTCCGGTCTCACTTTTCGATGTCTCTCAAGAGTTTTCTTGTCTTTTTTTCGCAATTTATCATCTTTTGGATTGACTTTCTGAATGAAACACTTATGCTCTCGCAAAAACACTTCCTCTTTATCATCTTTTTTAATTATCTTATCATCACTTCCTCTTTATCCTCTTCCTCTTTATCATCATTTGGATTGACTTTCTGAATGAAACACTTATGCTCTCGCAAAAACACTTCCTCTTTGCACACATGACAGGTACCGTGAAAACAAACATGTTTCTTCATTAAATCTAAATGAATCTCTTTACAACAAAGTCCGCACCTATGTAGCTTTGCACACACTCCGTCGTCATTGTGAAATGCAACACACTGAATAGAATAAAACTTACGATTACATGTACCACAATGATGAAACGGGGTATCTTTGACATTCTTCGGCCCACATTTTTTTGATTTACAAGCCGGACATCGACGACCCTGGCAAGGATGATGACGAAATTCATCATGATCGAAACCTCGATTACAATCGTCACAAAAATATGATCTCTCTAAGAATCCTGCATAGGATGTGCACACGTGAAAATGATCATTCACTTGTAATAGACGTAAAATTTGAGACGACTCTGGACCCTCAAACGTAATCATATATAGGAATGATGCCGTACATGATTACGTTGAAACTCGTCCGATAAAATAGATTGAAATTTGCGTAGAGCTTCTATCCCACAAGGACCAAAAGGTACACCCGCTTTTTCATGTAATTCTTCCGCAAGATGTTTCTGTACACTATCATTACATCTAATTACATCATATCTACAACGGTTGTCTACGCTTTGCCCTTTTTGTGTTCTAGCTCGTGCCATAACTATTGCCCTTCCACAGCACAATTCATCTGTATTTGTTATCATGATGACACTCTTTTTTTTCTTCAAAACATCCACCATGGGGATCTTCCCCAAGTCAAATTTAAACTTACCACCTCTCTGCGGTGATTGAATGATGGTAAGGTCGGCGTTAAAAGAGGAGGAGGAATTGAAGGCTTCACCAGAATTGAGCTTGTTTGCTAATGCAACCATGTAACTGTCAAACCTGTCCGTTCCAGTCATCACTTCTTCTACTGGTAGGGTGATGGATTGAAATGCATGAGGAAATGCATCAGATTGAAGGTTGAAATGCATCATGTGATGATTTTGAACATTCTCGCTCCTTAGAGTGTTACGAATAGATCTAAAAAATTAAAAAAATCATTTTTTAGCTTTTTTGAATCACAAAAAATCAATTACTTGCGATCCATCATTGTTCATACCTTGTGAGAGCTTCAGATATCTCTTTTCCAACATCGTCACTGGATGAAGGTTCGCGTATTTCTCTTAAATTTGCTGAATACTACATTTTTCCATCGGGATGGAAATCCACTTCTTTCGAAATTAAAATGGAATAAAGCTCCTCCCGACTGACCCCCATCATCATCAACATCAGATACAAAATCAATGAGCGAGTCGTCACCAGTATCATCATCATCCGAGAGAGCATCTGATTTCCGCTTCATTTTTTATAAAGAGAATCGATCACTATAAAAATTGTAAAAAATAAAAGCTTTTTCAATTCGTTTCACAAATTCTCACAATGTGCATGAGTTCGTCTTGTTCCTTACTCGTTACATCGATGACAATCCACAAATGACGAAATCCCTCATGTACTTTACAAAGTATGGTATTAATATATTCCACATTGAACATACTAGGGTGAGCAGTTAATTTTACATTCAGTACGTGTTGAGGTTGATTATATCTTTGTAAAAAAGAGCGTATTTCATCCTGTATCCTAAAAGCCATAATATTACTGATCTCCTAAAATAAAAAATGTAATAAATAATTATAGAGAACTCCTTTTTACTGGAATATGAAATCTACTTTCTACTAACCTCTGTGTAGATTGACATGGTTTGTGATTCGTAAACTGGTTTTCCTCCTCCTCCTCTTCTTACTTGCAGAGTGATCCTTTTTACGAATAATTTTCCACCGGTGAACTCCAATCTTTTATACCCGCAGACCATTATCTTTTTTACCCTTTTTTTTTTTTTTTTACCTTATTAGGTTTTTTTATACCCGCACAGACCATTATCTTTTTTACCTTATAAGGAGGGGGTAGGGGAAGGGGGGGTATATACCCATATATGGTAATTATCTGATAATTATCTGGTATCTTCTTATCATATAAAAAGGTCATGGTGATGATGAACTCCCAGATACGATTTGTGACTTGATGGTAACATATGTCGTTGCTGACATTGTGCGAGCCGTCATTGAAGTTATCCTTGAATCAACCTCTTGAATGGCTCTAAGAAGATCCCGTCGATTGCAAGGACAAAATTCTTTCGTTCCAGTTAACAACCCCACCACTACTACCACTACTACCAGGCGATCGAGACGAATACTCGGATTGTTACCCACACACGATGGACAAGATGACAAATGTTTTATATGCCAAGATGAAATAACCATCACCATGCGACGAGCAAGAACAACACCTTGCTGTATGAAGAGGATACACTTTGCCTGTTATCAGACCCACAGACGAGCGAGTCGAACGTGTGGGAATTGTAGAAGAGAGTGGACGACAGTACAAAATCCACGTGCCCCATTTCCACCAGCACCAAGTCGTATTTACCTCCCAGAGATACCGCGAGTTGCAGAAGGTGAAAGAAGAGAACAGCAGAGGCTACAAGCGATTCAAGACTTGGAAGCCTTACCTGCCCCTGGAGCATTGGAGCATAGAATTACTCAGGTAAGCGCGAATCATTCATATGATATAATTTTCTATATAACGTTTTTTAATTGGAGTTTTTTCATGTGTTTCATCGTAGTTGACACAAGCATTTCAAAGGACGTTCCAAATTGCAATCAGACCCATCCAACAACGAGACCCTAATTTTACACCTTTTACCGAAAGACGTTTATCCGATGTAAAATATGTATTAGAATGTGCCTCTACTTACTTTCGTGAGGGTAATATGTATACCCTTCAATTCCTTGTTTTTGAACCATTTTTTTATTATAAGGTGCGCTTAGTTTTGTATCTGATAATTCCATCATCCGTTCTTCATTTCTTTTCATTACGATTTTTCTTTAATGTGAACACTTTTAATGAATTTATTCATTCTTCAGCAAGTCATATTTATTTTCAGTAAGTAAGAAAGTATTCCTAATTTTTCTTTTTAGATGGGTCTTGAAGATAGACATATAATCATGTCCTGCTTTTTGCTTCATCATCAAGGAATGATGGATTTTTTAATGAATCTTATTGAAACGATATTGCGGTTGATAGATGTAAATGTTCATCAGTCAACTGATAGCTATTCCATTCATGTTTATATGAATCCAACATTAAACAGGAGATATAGGAGATGGAAGAGATCATTATCTTTTTACTATAGAATGATGTTTAATGAGGCTAGCCGACCACATGTTGATTTATTTGTTTTTCGACTTTTACCAGATGTTATTCGGTATTTTATTTCATTCAGTTTTAGAATTCCAGTTTGTATTTCTAGCGGGAGTGAAAATACCTTTTTTTTCTTTAATGTCTTTTGCAGATACAACTCGTAATCAACCGTCGTGATATGGGGGCTATTTATGGGACAATTGCTGAAATAAAATTCTCTATTTCTCTTATTCGAAGGGCTCCTAGAACAATTCTTTGTCTTCTCATGCAACACTATGAAATGTTAGAAGAGATATTTCTAATACTTTCGGATGTTAGTTTCATTTGTAATCTTGTCCTATATTGCCCCATGATGGCAACAAACCATTGTCAACCAACAATTGATTATTTAGTAGCGCATGGATACGAGTTTTTGGGTTTAACTGGTTGCCATAATGGGGACAATCATGATGTTATTTTTTTCGCTCACCTTTTAAAAATGAAGACTGTACCAGGACTTGAACCTGGAATCTTCTGATCCGTAGTCAGACGCCTTATCCATTAGGCCATAGAGTCTTACCATGGTTTAAAAACATAAGTTTTTATATTCTTATAGGTCCCTCGTTTACATGAATGTTCTAAGATGGTAGAATGTATTTCCTGGCAAGAAAGTATAATTTTAAGAGGAATTCGTGAAGGTCTCAGCTGTATAAAAATTATGCTTAATCATTCTTATAAACTACACATGGAAATTCGTTTCTGCAATGAGTTTATTATGCTATTTTATAGATACTATAGAGCATATCCAAATACTTTAATGAAGCAACTTTTATTTCTATTTATTTTTCCACATTTAATTCGTCCATTCTTATCGTGCGAGAACACTAGTAGTACCACAAACTCTCCACCCCTTTATCATTTTTATGGTTTCATGCTCAGTACCAAAATTTACATCTGCCCCTTGTAGATTCAAGAAGATGCCATATCTGCAAGAATGTTGCTGTATTTTCCTAACCTTTCTCAGAGTCTCCAATCTATTTTTCAATATATGTTAGATGATATACGATCACACTCGTATGATCAATGTTTTTATATTGTGTCTAGTTGTTGGTCGTTGATGGTTAGAGAATCTCTACAACTAAGAAGTTCAAACATAAGCATTCACTTTAGAGAACTTTTATATTTATTACTTGCTCCTTCTGTGATTACCTCTCGAATTTTTACGATGAGAACAAAAAGAGTCCATCATTTTACTAATATTGTTTTGCTAAATCATGTTTCTGAAACCGGTCATTTACATCTCTTTCGTTTGTAACTTTTCAGGATGGGATGACTAATCGTATACCCTTGCTAAACTTTAGACGTCTTATGCTTTATATATTTGACAATTATGACATTGAATAAGACCTTTTTTTTCGCTTTCATTTTTTTCAGGAAGTATTGACTTCATTTAGTCCTTCACTTTTTAATTTATTTTGTTATCTTAGACGTAAACTAGAGGAAGAAATAATAAGAAGTGTATTGGTCATTGTGAGAAATGATGATAATTTCTGTTCACTAGTACGTGGTGTCGTATCACAGTCAGTTGAAAATATTTCCATTCTTCATGATCGTACTAATAGTTCATGCTGTATTATACATTCTTCTTTTCTTATCTATTTTATGAATCTTCCCGAATGGGAAGATGATCTTTTTGATTTTGATCCTTTAAGTGTGTTTGGATATCAATGGTATATGACCATTTTTGAACGAATAGATTGTCATTTCTTTATTGCTCAATAATTGTAATAATACAATTTCATTCATTTATTAAAGTTGTGTTTGAAAAGACGACGTGCCAAGTGTATCCTTCCTTCACCCCATTTTTCATAATTTGGTAACTTTCCATAAGGATTGTGGGGGTCTGATTTGGAAGCGAGTGTTATCCATTCTCTATATAGTGCATATATTTGCCCATATGTCCAACCCATTTCTTTGATTTCCTCTCCGAGTGATCTGAAGTCGTACCATTGGGTAAAAAGGTTTAGCTGCATACTTGCTGTGATGGGGTGTGCCAACCCGCGTACCTCTTTTGTTAGAGTTTCATCTACTCCATCGCAAAATTGACTGAGTTTTTCGAGACTGGTAGGGTCTCCATAATATGGATTGGGAATGTTATTTCTATCCTTCCAGATTAATTGAAATATTTTTAAAAAACAAAATAAAAAAAAGTTTTCGTCCACGTGTGAGATGATGTAATGTCTCACTTCCTCTGAAACTTCATTTTCATTGAAGAGAAGTTGTTTCAAAAAGTTAGATGATCTACCTTTCTTGCCATCTGTATCCGTAAAAATATACAATAGATGTGGGCAATAAGGTGATCTGTAGGATACTCTTTCCCCCTTCATCACATAATCACAATCCATCTTCATTGAGAACAAAATAACAAATGATGTTTATTCTGAAAGATCATTCTCTTTATCCCAATCATGACTATCGAAAATACATTCCACATAATTATAAAGGGATTTCATTACTTCATTTCTAAGTAGTTGAAACGTTTCATCTTTACTAAATTGACGATTTGGAGCTGTCTCTTTAGAATCTCGAACTACTTTATCAAAATTGTGCGGTTTCATGTATGCACGAGCATGACGCATCATTCTCCTCAAATCATCTTCCCCCGCATATGAAATAATGTCGAGAATACTTTCTATTTCCAAAATGGCCACCTTGGGGGTGTCTACAATATAATGCCGCCTGTCGACCATGATGTCAAGGTGTGTCCATTGGTTCTTCTTTCTCTTCTTCTAATTTACCTTTACAATTGTAACAAATTAAATTATCGAAACAAGTTAAAGTATCTATAGTTCTCCTACAATGAGAACAAAAATATCGTCTCCAAGGAGTGTTCAAGTGTAAATTAAATGTAACACTCTTTTTCTGTCTGGGAATTCAATCTGTTGAATCACGCTCCAAAGCAAATTTTGCGTATTCTACTACAGTCTTTATGATGGTGTTGCTTAATTCAATCGATTCTCGTGTTTCGTCCAGATCCAAATCTCCCTCAGGGTCTCGAGGTTAGTCGTCTTTCCAGCCAATTATTCGCTGTAGCGTGTCACTGTCGGCTTCGTGAGAAATCGTATCAAGTATTTCATCAATGTAAGCTAAGGTGTGTTTTAGTGAAAACTCCAGTTTGCCGTTGTAATTCTTCTACTCGCTTTATAACGTAAAGGTGATGAGGTTTTGTATAAAGAGTGCTTGTGTATATGTACTCACTATGTTGTCTGAATTTAACAGTCTTTCTTTTACGTTTGAATGGAGTGTCCAGGAAAGGTTTGATCGTGTTTATCTTCTCTTGTATATCCTGCGACTTGTAATGACACCTTCCAGTGAGATAGATCACCTGTTTGATTGGATGAAATCGAACTTTCTTCAGTATTTAATTACCGTTTGAAGAGTGTGATTAAGTTGTAAAAATGGAGCTTCTTTTATTTCATTTTGAGTACCCTCCCCTTTGACGTCAGACTTCCAGTGATTCGCGTATCCTTTAGGTCCAGCTGTCACTCAAATCGCGTCTACTTCTGATTGAAGCATCCTCTACAACTATGTAGAGGATGCTTCAATCAGAAGCATCCTCTACATAGCTTGGGTAGTATAGAGAACTATACTACCCAAGCTTGGGTAGTATAGAGAACTATACTACCCATAGCTTGGGTAGAGAACTATACTACCCATAGTATAGAGAACTATACTACCCATAGCTTGGGTAGTATAGAGAACTATACTACCCAAGTACACAAAGCAGCTGGGTAAGGTTCAAGCGGAGGATCATCTTTATGAAGCAAACAGTGCCACCTCTAAGATCTTTGAATGGAAAGGGCATATCCTGAGAGCAGAGAACCAGGATCAGTACAAGCGGCAAATTCTTGATGCCTTAAAGGGAGATAAAGCATGTATAGTAGTTGACTGGGCAATGAAGTTCACAGCTATGAAGTTCTGGGAAAGCAAGCAGAATGGTTTGCAAGGAGGGGAATCAATAGGCATGTGAGTAGTGTTGTTGTAGGACAAGAGGAAAGCCTTGAAGTAACCTGCTACGTTCATGTTCTTGACAGCTGTAAACAAGACTGGTTTTCAGTGCTGTCAGTCCTTGAGAATCTGTTCGTCACTGTCAAGTTGCAAAATCAAAGAGTAAATAGAGCCTTTCTAAGATCTGAAGAAGCAGGTTGCTACCACAGTAGTAAGCTGGTGTCATCCCCACAAGAGGTCGGAAATCACCGGGGAATCAAACTCGTGAGGTACGATCATTCTGAGCCACAGGCTGGAAAAGATACGTATGACAGGTTTCTGTTTCCGTTAAAAGCATCAATCAGAAGATACTGCAATGCAGGCCATGATGTTGTTCTTGCCAAAGACATACATATCGCGTTGAAAGAGAGACCGGTCAGGGGAGCGACAGCGTCAGTGTGTATAGTCCAGGAACAGGGTAAGGTACCTTACGGTGGTTACATGTTCTACTACGTTAGTCCTCATCTACCCTAAGACAAGAGTCTCATTGCATGACATTGAAAAGTAACGTTTGGAAGTATTGTCAATAAGATATTCTTAGAACTCGAAAAAAGGAAATGCAATTCATCATTTGATTCGTCATCAGAGATATAGGAATACAGTTTCCTGGTTAGGCTTAGGTTGTAATTTATCCATGCTGTTCCTATAGACTTAATGCTATCTTTTTCACCGTCTACATGTCCGTTGTGTCTCCCTTTTCAGCGTGAGATCGCTCGTTTATCTTTTAATCATGTAAGAGATTCTTGAAGTAATTATGTACCATGAGTGTTATGAGTTTTAGCTCAGTTGAGACTTGATGGACAATGTGAAGGACTAGAAATTTGATTAATAACGCACTTACAAAAGGAATTGATTAATTGTTATTATAATCTATTATAAATAAATGAATGGTGCAGCGATTGTTATAAATAAATAAATAACACAGCGATGAATGAGGACAATCAAACTAGATTCTTAGTTCTGAATGTCTTTTTGGGGAACAACCAAGAACGCTCCGTTCGATATTTAGTATTTCGTTTGGATGCAAGAGGCTTTTATTGACTCAAGAAAATTAACCCCAAAATGCATGTGGCCAACATGGGAACTTCTTTTACGAGGAAAGACTTTCAGGACGCCTCCTGAACCACTCGAGATCACAGGGAGGAAAGAAAAACTGAAACTATTGGGTGTTACCTTTGAGCAAGTGCCAGTGAATTGGGACACTCATATTGATTATTTACTTAGTAAGGCTAGCAGTAGGTTGTTCATTTGAAGAATATATATTTATTATGGCTACTCTATTGAGAGTTTGATCCTTTCAGTTTTTACATATGCTATTGAGGTCTGGGAGTGTGCTTTTTGTAGTAAATATTTAAGTAGAATTGAAAAGCTCTTTGCCAGTTGTTATAAGCTGGGTTACTGCTTAAAGCAGCACAGTATCTTGGATATTCGTCGTAATAGAGATATGAAATTATGGCGAAGGATCTCTTCCATCAACATTGCCTTGAGCGATCTCTTACCTCCCCAGAGAACATGGCAGTTGAGAGCTAGGTGGCATAATTATATTCTACCTAAGGTTCAGACAAGTCGTTTTAAATCAGGTTTTATTTATAGATGTCTTCTCAATAGTAACTAATATCTTTCACCTTATTATTCTATTGTCATGTTCATTGTTGCATGTCTGTTTGCACAGTAATTCCTAATAAAGACCTTTATTATTATTATTATTATTATGTAAACTATAAGATTCGAGACGCAAGATCTATGATTTATGATTCAGGGTTCTCCAAGATACGAATGGTCTCTTTACTAAACATCCTCTGAGATCTGTCCATAAGCAACCGAAGACCTATGAAATTCATTGATCTATGTAAATCATCGTAAAGGGATTCAACAATCAGCACCTTTACAAAGAATTAATGGGTTTATATTAATTTATATCTGTATTTAGTTCGTTAAGTACCTGATAGCGGTATTTTCGCAGGAAAGTCCTCAGCCGGAGTGAAAAAATGAAACAGCAAATATGACATTTCACAACATAGGTTTTGAAAGATTATACCCAAGTTCTTTAATCTTTGATACACGCTTATAGTCTCAGAGAAATAAATTAGGCATATGCTACCAAAAATTAAAGGCATTTGAACGCCCTTTGAAACAACCCTCCTATCAGACCTGAGGCTTACAGCTTTAAAACTGAAATTCTTACATTGACAGGATCGTATCTCACTTTTTCACTGGCTGATTTTTTTAATCAAGCGCGCGTGGCATTTTTCCACTAAACTAAATTCTAGGGATATTAAAAAATGTAATTGTTTTTGGGTACCCTCTTGTGATCTGTTCGCCTCTGCTAGCAAAGCAGTATTTCCCGTGCCAACAGCGAACACAGATTGAGAAACACGTGGTCGTCTCTGCTTTCTTAGCTGGTGGACAATTATCGCGACAACTCGGCCGATAACCACATTCTTTCAACCAGTCATAGACAGTGGAATTGAAAATGAAACAATTAACGGTGACGAAGCTGAAGCTGAAGCCATGGAATTTTAAAACGGTGTGTGTTTTTATAATTTTATTCCATTCCCTGAGAAATGTTAGTGACTTTGATTTAGAAGTAAACATTTGTACGTTTGTCGTTTTCGTTGAGCTTTCTGAATTTGATGCCGAAGTCTTACTGGAAGGTTCAGTTTGAAGTGGTGTTATCGAAGGTAAATGCTGCTTTGAAATTGTTTTTTGTTTGGCTAGGGTACGTAAAATTAAATATCTAAACAAGCTTGAGGAAAACAAAACCGACGCAGCCAATTATTTACCGACCCGACGTATGAGAAGAACTCAGTATTAAAATACATTTTAGCTTATTTTACTGCGTTTTGACCGACTGGTGACAGACTGGGTAACTGACTGGCTTACTGACTGGTTGCTGACTGCCTGACTGTTTGGTTGACTAACTCACTGCTACCTGACTGGCTAACTGACTTTTTCAGTGCTTTGCTGATCGACTTCTGAGTGACTGGCTAACTGACTAGTGACTAAGTGTATGATTGATTTGTTGACTGAATGGCTGAGTAACTGGTTGATTTCCTGATTGACTGACTGATTGACTGATTGGTTGAGTGACTTGCTAATGGACTGACTAGTGAACTGACTTACTGGGAGCTGACCTGGTGACTAAATGGATTAACTTACTGGTACTTGACCTGGTGATTAACTGCTTGACTGCATTGCTGGTGACTGACTCCGTTACTGAGTGGTGACTCTCTGAATGCCTGGTTGACTGACTCAATGGTACCTGATCGGCTGACTGACCCGCGGTTAACTGACTCACTGGTGCCTGCTTGGCTATTTGATTGGCTTACTGACTTGCTGACCGACTAGTGACTGACTGGCTTTCTGACTAATGACTGACTTGCTGAAGGATAGGTTGACTGACTCACTGGTACTTGACCGGCTGATTGACTGGTTGATTGACTGGTTGACTGACTCACTGGTATTTGACTAGATTACTGACCGGTTTACTGACTGGTCTACCAACTGGTTGAGTGACTACCTGTACCTGATCGGTCGACTAACTTACTAGTACCTGACTGGCCATCTGACTAGTTAACTGACTTGCTGACAGACGGGTGACTGACTAGTTCACTGACAGGTGACTGGCTGACTGACTGGTCGACTGATTCACAGCTACCTGACTGGCTGAGTGACTGCTTGCCTGACTGGTCAAACTGACTGGTTAACTGACATACCAACTGGTTATTGACTGGTGCCCGACTGGCTGAATTACTGGTTGACTGACTGACTGGTACCTGATTGACTGACTTACTAAGCGACTGTTAAACTGACTGGCTAACTAACTGGTGATTCAATGGCTGACCGACTGGTTGACTGACTGACTGGTTGATTGACTCAGGGACATCTGATTGGCTACATCACTGGTGTAATGACTTGCTGGCCGACGGGTGACTGGAGGTCACTGACTGGTCACTGACTGGCTAAGTGGAACGTGAACGACTCACTCGTACCTGACTTCCTAGCTGACTAGTTGACTGACTGGTTGACTGACAGGCTGACTGACTATTGACTTACTGACTAACCTGTTGACTGACTGATTAACTGTCTGGCTAACTGACTGGCTGACTTCTTAACTGACTTGTGACTCCTCGACCTACTGATGACTTACTGACTGACTGGCATGCTG
This sequence comes from Stylophora pistillata, assembly GCF_964205215.1. NCBI lineage: Eukaryota > Metazoa > Cnidaria > Anthozoa > Scleractinia > Pocilloporidae > Stylophora > Stylophora pistillata. Next base: position 17,415,844 of record NC_142524.1, read on the forward strand.
ACGAGATGGTTGCCTGACTGTTTTGCTGACTGACTGGTTGATTGGGTGATTGGTTGACTGACTGATTGATTGACCTGCGAATTGACTGGCTGACTGACTAATTGATTGACCCGCTGATTGACTGGTTAGGTGACTGATTGACAGGTGGGGAACTGACTGCTTGACTGGTGTGGTGACTGATGGCTTTACTTGCTGAATAACTGACTGACTTGCTGATTTACTGGCTGACCGACTTACTAATTGCTTGACCTGGTGATTGACTGGTTGACTGACAGTTTGACAGGTAGGGTGACTGATGGCTTGACTGGTATGGTGAGTGACTGGTCGACTGATTGTCTGACTGACTGGTCGACTGACTGGTCAACTGACTCGCTTATTGGCTGCTTGACTGACTCAATGCTTGACTCGATGTCTGGGTGACTGTCAGACAGTTAGTTGGCAAGTCAGTTAATTATTCAGTCACCCAGCAGGTTCGTCAAACAGGGAGTTAACCGGTCAGTCAGTCAGTCAGTCAGTCAAAAAGTCCATCAACTAGTCAGTCAACCAGTTAGTCACCATTGAGTGAGTCAGTCAAACAGTTAATCAACCAGGCAATGAAATAGTCAGTCAGCCAGCCGGTCACTAGTCATGAAGTTAGTCATTAGTGAGTTTACGATGCTGTGATTGTAGAAGACGCCACATTCTGTCTTGGTGGTCACCTCGGGCCTGACGGCTAGTTTGTAAAATAGTTTACGTTCGATTCCAATCACGACGACCCGGCGAATCCCATTGGCGGGAAAATCTCAGTCAGCCTTGGCTTTCCCCTAATACTTTGGATAACTTTGCTAATGCCACTTTTCAGGCTGGTAGTGCTTTGCAGAATTTTTTTGGTTTTGTGGACGGAACGGTGAGGCCTGTTTCTCGACCGGAAAAAATCAGAGTTCTGTACAATGCCAACAAAAAGTTCACGCCATTAAATTTCAGTCCGTCGCGGTTCCAAATCGTCTGGTAGCTAACTTGTTTGACCCTGTGGAGGGAAAAAGACATGACAGTTCTATGTTAGCTGAATCTAATCTATATAACTAACTGGTGCAATATGCTGTTAACAGAAATGGAGGCCCATTATGTATTTATGGTGATCCCGCCTATCCCCATCGTCCACAACTGCAAGGTCCTTTTAAGGGAGCAAGGATGACACAGAATGAGAAGGACTGGAATAGCCTCCGGTGCTCTGAGTAGTGTGAGGGTAGCTGTAGAATGGATTTTCAAGGACAATCAATTACTTTAAATTCTTAGACTTCAAAAAGAATTTAAAAGTTCAACTCAGCGCAGTGGGGAAAATGTACATTGTTTGTACTTTACTTCACAATGCTAGTGCTCGGTGCTGCTTATATGGTTGAACAACTTCTGAATATTTTGATGTTCATCCACCAACTCTCCAAGACTATTTTTTGTAAATCGGTCAACATTCATGCAACATAGCTCAAGCTGTCAGATCATTTTAACTGAGGCTCTGTAGGTGGCAACTTTTCATGTTGACAAATATTGACTGTTAAATTTTTAACCCAAATAAGTTGCGTTGATTGCTATGTGTTTAAGGTAAGTGACAGGCAAATGGACAGCATCTACTGTTGGCACACAACTTTTATTCTGAACATTTACAAATGATAGAAAATAATAAAACTATACCACTGTATTAAAGAGCTTGCATTGATTGAAAAGAGAATGTTTGGTCTTTTGAAATGCCTACTAGTCTGGCATGCATGCGAAAATAATTTTAAAGAAAATGAGCTTAATAATGCTTGCAGAACATTATTTCTAACATAAAATCAATCATTTTGTAATTTTAGTTACCTTGCAAAATGAATTAGTCCGAAAGTAAAAGTGATCAAAACAAAAGACTAAGTACTCACGCTCTCGTCGCAAAGTGAAGCCTCACGTTCTCGCGCTTTGGACTTCGGGACAACGGCAAGTCACAACGTGTTGTACATGCGCAGTGAGGACTGCAAAGAAATTTCACGTTTCCGGTTGCAGTCGCGAGGCCGGCGACGTCTGTTCCTTAAGGTGCCTAAGAACGGGCTGCGAGTGACTCCGGGTGCTCTAGTTTGTTAAAGATATATGCAAACTTACTATTTTCACGGTTAAGTATACGATAGCACAAAAAGTCAGTGGCAATGTTCTTGAGGTCTTTCAGGTGAAAATAAAATACTCAGTAAACCAGGCTGACTCGAAATAGCTTTATTTAATTCGCTTGAATTGGCTTGCCTCACCACCTCTTGACAAAGTCATGATCAGCAACAATGACGGTGAGACCTTCAAGTGTAATGGTGTTTATACGTGTCAAAGAAGTCGAAAAGTGATTTCATTCTATTGTGAACCAACACAGAATTGGAATGCCCTTAAGCTTGCCCCTAAACGTTATGTTACCGCAAAAGAAAAATATATTAAGTCGCCTGTCTCATGTGTACCTCTTTCCAAAAGCGAACGAGTTTCTCGCCTTAAGGGACTAGGATGGCAAGGAATAGCAAAGATTGGAGTGGAATTAAGCCAAAATTTTAGTCAACGATCGTATTAGTCAAATTAAAATGCGTGTCTTTGTCTTTAAAACCACAGTGATTCGGGTCGCTCATTTTGGTATGCAAAATTAGCAAGGTTTTGATCAGCGATCGTCCTAGTTAAAGTAGAATGCGTTTTCTTGTCTGGAAAGAAAATAGGTTTTTGTTGAAAGAAATGAGAGAGGATGGCAAAGAAGGGAAAAGTTTACAGCAGATTTCAAAGCAAGGTTATTATCAGGAATCGTAGTAGTCAAAGTAGAATTCTTCGAGGTTTCGTAATTCTGTGGCCGCCACAGCTGTCAAGGGTACAGCCTTGGCGTTTCAAGACGTAAGGCATGTCCATTGTGGTAACAGTTTTTCGTATGGCACGATGGGCGTAGATCACACCATCACGAATATCTTTTCCCGAAAAAATTGTACGGACTCCTCGGATCTTTTCGTACAAATGCCCTGAAATGCATTTAACAACGCCCTGTCCGTCGGATTCCTGGCTTGGTGATTCCATGGACATTGTGTCGTAGAATATTTTTAGGACTTAAGATTACAACCCGCAGTTAGGTCCTGACCAATTGAACAAATTGAAAGCGAGTCCATTTAAACAAACGCGATGAGTTAAGTTGGGATCGGCTTGGTTTCCTGGGCATTTTTCTGAAACTTCAAGAATATCAAAAACATTGCCGTTAATTTGATTTGGCTCTCCTTTGTTCGACGGTGGAAATTATCAGATTGCATATGTCTCTAACAAATAAACGCACCCCGACACATTTGCAGCCTCTTCTTGTTAAGAGCCGTGAATCAGTTCTTTGAGGCTCCTTTATTTCTTTAGCCACCGGAACCATAAAGGGTGCAGCCTTGGCGTTTCAAGGCTTAGAGCACATCCATGACGGCCTCAGTGGGAGAGTAAATGAATTATGAGATATATCACAACTTTTGTTAAGAAACACCCAAACCTGACCCCAACTAAGGCAATCGTTTAGTTCTTAATTAAGGATATCTATGACATTTGACGGCTAACATTAGCTTACAGTAGCATAGTGGTGGGGGTGTTTAGACCATCAATCCTAGGGCCTAAAGATCTAAAATAATCCGTGAAAAATATATAACTCTAATCTGTAAAACTGATCTGTAAGCTGATATGACAAATCCAAAAATCCAGAAATTTGTAAACTTCATGGAAAAATTAAAATCATAAAACACAGACTCAAAATGGCTTCTTCTTAATCTTGTTTTCAAATTAAAATGCTTAAAATTTTTAAATTTTATTTATAGTATAAGAGATGTGTGATTATGATATTCATTTAGCATTACTTGATGATGATAGACGTTATTGTGCTTTTTGTGATAGAACTATCAAAGAAAATGAAATTGTTGAAGAGAAATGTTGTGAGAATCAAAATGTGAAATTAAGAGATGCTTCATTTGTTTGTATTTATTATGGATTAGTTCATGGTTATAATTTAGAAGATTGCAAGTTCATTGATTTTTATAACAATATGTATAAATTCCGAAAAAAATCAGTCTATATCAGAAAATACCATATAGAAAAAGTTATTTATGAAATTGATGATCAATGTAGAATTCAAATATCTCGGAATGATATAAATAAAATCATTAAAGTCTTTGATCTTATCAAAGAAATAGAACCTCAAATAAAAAGTGGAAGAAAACGGATAATATCAATGAACAACAAACATATGAAACATATATCAATGAAGTTTATCATTGGTATGCTAATTTATATGATGAATTTATCACCAAATGAAATCAAAGTTCCGAAATCGAAGAAGACTATTAAACAATATAATAAGTATTGGGTTCCAAAAAAAAAATCTTATTGGAGATGAAATTAATTCAATCCTTAATCAGAAAATTTAGAATCATATTTTTTAGAAGATTTGTCTGCTAATGGTGGGCACATGTCTATTATCAATTCATCAATGACTTTGACATAATTTAAAAACACATGCTCATCAAATTGAAGCCCTCTCAAACATGACCTCAATTCAGTTAATATCTTTTCATAGGATATGAAAGCAAACTTGCACATCTGGGTATGTTTCTTATAATTCTCTAATTCCAAGAAGGTTTATAATACTATTCCGGATCCAGACACAATACTAAGGATAATTGGGTTTAGTGTTACACCACCAATGATGGTTCCAGTAGCAACTACTCCAACGGATGTTACTTGACCAATGATATGTTTCCTTTTCATTATTTTATGCATTATTTTAAATGTCAAATATTTCTTGTGATAGAATTTATATAGATTTTTAATTAATCGATTTGGTCCTCAGTTAGTTTGTCTGATATGTGATTCTAATTGAATATACTTCTTTGTTCCATATATATTTAGATATATTAATCTAGTTTCGCCATAATGAAATAACCATAATTCGGCTTTCCATCTAATTCTATACTTGAGGCACTTGCATCAACTTTTAAAGTTGTGTTATTTTGAAAGTATAAATTAATGGTGAATGTTTGATTAGTCCAACCTTTAGTTGTTATAATTGGCATTTTTATATGATTAGTACCTGTGAATTCATTTTTATTCAATTTAAAATTTAAAATTCCAGCTATTGGAGAATTGAAACCATCACTGACTGTTATTGTGTATAATCCAGCATTTTTTATGATTATACCAGTTTTATCTTTTGGATCGACTGTGAAATCTGAATCAGAAGTTTGATGTACTTTGTTGGTGTGGTCTGCGGAAGCATTAGCATACCATAATACTTGTGAGGAGTTATTATGAGCTAATAAACCTCTATACCATATTTTTGTTGTTGTTTCATCTACATAATACTTTGTGGCTGGGCTAGTTGGTATGTTTGCTTGACGAATCATTAGTGGTGCATTGAAATGTATAAAACCATTATGAACTATACTATACAATTTATCCCAGACATCTTTAACTGGTAAGTCATTGTCACAACCTTTAGAACCGTAAACGACAACCCAAATATCTAAGTTCTCATCATATACCTGACCTGATTTGTTTTTCATAACAATGTCAACCATCAAATAATTAGGTGTTGTATCAGTCCATTTTGTCATATGAACAATACTTCTAACATGGTTTTAAAATCGAGTAATCAATTGTCTCGAGAATGTCTCGACAGAGCTTGTAGCACTTAAACTTAATGTATTGTGATCGATCTTATTTGATTTCCACCATAATTCAGTAGCAACTGTATATTCTGCTTTCACGGCACTGTACATGTTAATTCCAAACCGTGATGAATAATAACCTTTATTAGTGTCCAAATTAAGCTTGAATGGTTTTACACGATTACTAAATTCATGAAAGTCACCATTATCAGTCAGTTTTTTCCCAGAGATGTCATCTTCATCACTGAATTGGCCGGGATCATACATAATATACCTGAGATTATTACTCAGTCGCCTGCTAACACCACGAGTAATATGGTCATCAACGTATTCTTTGCTAATGGCCTCATTGTCGTCGCTGAAACTGGTTGGCATGTCGACAAATGTTCTTTTTCTCACTTGTAATGGTCTTAGATAGGATGCATTAGAGATATCATAACGCCTTCGTTGATTTATATCCAAATGTATCGTTCTTCTTTTAACTTGTTGTTCTCTTTCATCATTAAGAGTGAAAAAAAATATCATTTTATTCATGATATCTCTCATGGTTCTTAATGATGCAATACTGATACTTTGGTTGATTTCTGATTCATGGTTGAAAGCAATAGCATTATAAACATAGTTTCCATTATTTTTTATATTGAATAATTTGTTGCCATTCATATTAAGATCACAAGTTATAGCGTGTGTACCATCCAAAAGCATAACAGTATTTTTATCAGGTTTTTTTTAGCTATTTCTGTATTGAATGTTATGTCAAGCTTTCCACTTAGTTCATTAAGCATAGTGCTTAAACGAGCTTTCTTAACAAGTTCAGCTTGTAATTTTTTATCATCTACAACAGCAGTGCCATTTAATGGTTGATCTGAAATGCCTGTTATTTGTCTGTCAGCACCGTGAACACTAGTGAAATTTAAAGCCTTTTCGATATTACCACCTTGTTTTTTGTTTAGATAATCAGTGAGATCGGTTTCGCTATGGGGTATTTTTGCAATTTCGTCATCAACATATTTTTTTGGTTCAACAATCGTCATCGGTTGGATCGTCAACATGTTTGATTTGTTTGTCTCTTGCGTTGAATTGAACTGGAGGTGGGATAGTTTGAATCTGTGTTGGTTTGATACTACAGATATCGATTTGTGAAAGATCATTGATGGTTTTTTGCAAAGTTTGATATGATAAATATTTTGAAAGAGTGAAATATTCTTTCAGACTCAGAGCGGGATGCTGATTAATATGAGATGATGATAAAGTAGAATGAGATTTGTTTTCAAATTGAGTATTTTGGGCGTGACTTTCACTCTCTTTTGGTACCATCTCCGAGGCTGTTGTATCATCAACGTATTTCCATAGTGGATACGCGATTTCAAGATCATTTATCATAAGCACAAATAACCATGGGCTCAATTTTGTGCCCTGTGGTACACCGGAGGGCACAGATCCCCACTCCAAAGAGCACTCCGCAGCCAGCTTAATTTTTTGTAATCTATCAGAAAGAAAATCAACTATCCAATTGGTAATACTAACTGGCAATTTACACTTAGTACGCAACTTTCTAATGAGAATTTCATGGTCGATAAAATCAAAGGCCTTTCGATAATCAAATAAGATTGTTCTTATGGTAGCGCAATTTCCATCAGTGTTAATAGACCAATTATGTAACATGCTAATTAAGGCCATAGTCGTGGAGGAATTTGGTATTGCCCCGTATTGGCTGTCGCCAATGATACTCATAACTGCTGGTTTGACGTAGTCGTCCACAATAAACCTTTCTGCGACCTTAGAAATGCAGGGAGTAAGCGAGATAGGTCTTAGGCCTTTTTCAGTACCTTTACTGATTTCTTTTTGGGCAGGGGTGTCACGTCAGCCAACTTCCACATTCTAGGTAAGTGCTGCTCGGAGTAGGAGGCATTAAGGATTTCCGTCACTGGGAAAGCTACTGCATCTGAATATTCCTTCAGTAGCCAATTGGGAATTCTATCAGGCCCACACGCTTTCCCAGGGTTAAGGCGAGACAAAACCTTCTGAACATGTTGTTCACTCACGCGCAGGATCTCTGGTGTTGTATTCGCCTCCATGGGGAGAAACTCTAGTGGGGTTGGCAGCCTGTACTCCTCCAGCGGTTCTTATAACGCGGCACTGATGGTGTTGGCCTTTTCTTTTAACGACAATTCTGAAAAACCTTCCACGTCAATCTGGCTCAAAAGGTCGCCATTTTTTCTTTTTGAGCCGCCCAGACGCTTTACTTCGTCCCACCATTTCTTTGGGGCTTCTTGTCTCAAAGTCTGAATTCTCACTTCATAATATTTAGCTCTGCATGCCTTTCTTTCCCATTTAACCAGATTTCGGAAGAACTTTAATTGGGAAGAGTCGGCGCCATATGATTTGAACGCTTTTTGTCTTTTCAGTATCATTGACTTCAGCTTATGGTCAATCCAAGAAGCGTCCGCACTACAGGTGCGAATTTCTTTCTCAGAGATCAGAATATCAAGCCCTGTATGTACAGCAGTGTGGAAAATCTCCCACTTTTCCTAGCAACTATCCGTAGGAGCGAACAATAAGGCCAATCAATAGAGGTTAGATATCTTCCCAAGGCAGCCTTGTTACTCTCACGTAAGTCACGCCTTTTAACGACGTGCTTTCTGTTTACATCACGTTTACCATCTTTTGGCGACACAACAACAGCGTTGTGATCCGACAACTCGAATGGAGGGTAGGCTTGTGGCGGACTATAGCATTCTTGCATGTTAGTGAGCACCAAGTCTAATATGGCATCCTTCCGGGTCTGAACTTTAACTATTTGCTGGAGACGAAAGTGATTCAGCAAGCCCTTAATATCCAAGCGGTTGAAATCCCCTGTGACGACCAATCCACAGTTAGGATATCGCGTCTCCGCTAGGGCGAGGGACTGGAACAAATGCTCCCGGACAGATGTCCCATCGACCCTGGGGGGTGATAGATCACTGCCGCGATTATGCAGGAAAACCCCCGGGGGAGGCGGTTTGGTCTTAGATGGAGCCACAATGTCTCATGATTATCGCAGCACTTTAATCGTTCGGTTGTTTATATTTGCACCGTTTTTCTTGAATATAGGCACACACACCACCTTGTTCTAGTGTCTTCCTGTCCTCACGCACAATAGCAAACCCGGGGATGTCAGCAACGGTGTCCAATACAGAGTCCTTTGGCCAGGTTTCCGTAACGAACGCAAGGTTGATATGATTACTTTACTTTACTTTAATCATTTTCTCAACAAGCTTAACATATATACAAGGCTGAGGGGAAGGCCAAGAAACAGGAAAGGGTTCCCTTACAAAAGGCCACCCAAAAAAGAAAAACACTACACATACCTATATATATTTGTAATAATATAATAATAATAATAGCAATAATAATAATAATAATAAGTTAGATTAATTCAGTGTCTAACTGGTATAAATAAGCCTTACAAAGACTCTTAAAATCAGAAAGAGACTCAGACTTTCTGACATGCACAGGTAAACAATTCCAGGCTTTAACTGTTCTATGGAAATAGGAATATTTTAGCATGTTTGTTCTCGCATATTGAGTTTTAAATGACAAATCAGCATTTTTTCTGGAAATAATAAAACTAGATAAGTTAATATTTAAAAGTCCCTTTAAACATTTGTAAAAGAAGATCAAGTCAATAGAGTCCTTCTAAACTTAAGGGTTAGAAGATGGAGAGATTTCAACCGCTCCATGTAAGATCTTCCTTTGATCATGAGTCGCGTGGCTCGTCTCTGAACGCTTTCAATCATGTCCTGCAAAAAGGCTTGGTGAGGGGACCAGATTTCACAAGCGTATTCAAGGTGAGGCCGCACAAGGTGTATGTAATGCTTGCGAATCACAGCAGACTGTGTCTGATTTCCACATGTCCGATCGTCCGGGTGAGTGTAGTCCTGAGAAGGACTGTTGTCGGTGGCAGTGACTGACGTTTCGACAACCTGTGCGGAAGTCATCATCAGAGTCAAGTGAATGATTGTTGTCAGTAGAATGTTCTTATTCCAGTTCGTGTGAAATGATCGGTTGGTTTTGCCGTGATGTTATTGGCTGTAAGACTCAAGTGACGTAAGTCGGTCATGATTGGTCTGTTTCGGTCTGTCGGTAAAGCTAGGTTGTTCTTTTTCGGTCGTTTGTGATGTTCATGCCGTGAATGAGTCGTTTGTATGGGGCGGGTAGTTGTTGACATCTGTTTAGGGGAGTCTGTTCTAAGTTAGTAAACCAGCTTTCCAGAGTTAGTCGTTGAAAATAGTCAGTGCTGTAGGTTAGGCATTGCGCAGAGTCCCAGTCAATGTTGTGGTTGGTAAGTCGATGGTGTTCAGCAATGTGATTGCTGACATCACCTTTCCTCGTCGCCCGTCTGTGTTCAGTCAGTCTTGTTGTGAGGTTTCTGCCAGTCTCACCGATGTAGGAGGCTTGGCAGTCGGAACAATTGATCTTATAAATCGTTCCCTGTCTGTTCCTCGGTTCGTCTTTGTCTTTAACGTTGGTTAGTAACTGACGTAGTGTGGTGATGGGTTTGTGGGCGACGCGGATATTGAAGGGTAGTAAGATGCGCGAGATGTTTTCAGACATGCCTGTTATGTACGGTATGGTTGCTGTAGTCGTAGGGGTTGCGGTGTCGTTTGTTTCGGTAGTGGTAGTGGGTCGGTGAGTGTTTCGTCGGATGAAGTCGTTGTTGTAGTTGTTCTTCGTAAAAACACGGTGAAGGTATTTGTTCTCGTCGGATAAGCTGTCTGTCGAGTCACATACTAGTTGTGCGCGTCGTGTTAGAGTTCTGATAGTTGTGGCTTTGTGTGATGTAGGGTTGTAGTATGACTCGTCTAGTAATCTGTCGGTGTGTGTCGGTTTCCTGTAAACTCTCGTTCGTAATGAGTTGTCGTTGTGGCTTACCAGGCAGTCTAGAAAAGGAAGTTTGCCATTTTCTTCGACTTCTCTGGTAAACTGTATGTCAGTGTTTTGTTCGTTAAGGTGGTTGTGGAATGCGTCAATTTCGTCGTGTCGAACGGCGGTGAATGTGTCGTCAACGTAACGTAACCAAAGCGGTATCGTTTGTCGGCAAGTCGAAAGGGCGCGTTCCTCGATGTTCTGCATCACAATTTCTGCTATAACAACAGAAACTGGAGACCCCATGGCAGTGCCGTGTAACTGTTTGTAGTGTTTACCGTTGTACTGAAAGTAAGTAGACGTTAGGCAAATGTTTAGCAAGTCCATGATGTCGTCTGTCGGTAGCGGTAGTGGGTCGGTAGATTTTCGGATTGCAGTCTCAGTGCATTGTAATGCTAATTGAAGTGGAATACTTGTGAACAGTGATTTCACATCAAATGACACTAGTTTGTAGTCGTCAGGTATCTGAACAGTCTTGGTAGCGTTAATGAAGTCTTCAGTGGATTGTAGTTTATGTCTGGATTTGTCGGTTAGCGGTTGTAGTATTGTCGTCAGGTACTTGGATAGTTGGTATGTGGGAGAGCCACAGAAAGAAACAATAGGTCGCATCGGGAAACCAGGTTTGTGTAGTTTCGGCAAACCGTAGAGTTTCGGTGGCTGTGATACCGAGCACCTCAGTCGATAGTATCGTTGGGTGTCAAAGGCGTTCGTTTTCTTGAGTGTCAGTAGTTTACTGTTGAGTTTACGTTGAAGGGCAGGAGTTGGGTCACCAACTCCTGCCCTTAGCTTTACCGACAGACCGAAACAGACCAATCACGACCGACTTACGTCACTTGAGTCTTACAGCCAATAACATCATGGCAAAACCAACCGATCATTTCACACGAACTGGAATAAGAACATTCTACTGACAACAATCATTCACTTGACTCTGATGATGACTTCCGCACAGGTTGTCGAAACATCAGTCACTGCCACCGACAACAGTCCTTCTCAGGACTACACTCACCCGGACGATCAGACTACACCTTCACATGTTACCCCCGGGTTCAAACCATTTACTGCATTCCACATGTCCGTTTACGCGTGATAAACGACTACGTGTGATAAACTCGCTAACTTCATCCATTTTGGGGGCTAAAGACATGACATTCGCTAACATGATCTTAGGAACTTTGGATGACCATTCAGTACTGGCTGCTCTGTTTTCCTTGGTACAATCTATAACAATGCAGTTGTTTGTATTGCTACTTGGAAAGGTGTCATTTTGAATATTTAATATGTTCGCCGGTTGGTTATGTAAATGAGGTTTCCTGTGAAGGATTAAGTTCCTGGCAAAGAAATCCCCATTAAAGTTCGGAAGTTGCTGAATCTTGTGAGTTCCATTCCCCCAAGCAAATCCCAATCTGCCTTTGTCTGCGCTGTCCTGCTCTTGTCCCTCGACGTGTAGGTCTTTGCTGTGTTATTCCCAGATCAGATATGTTGCGCCATAACTCACGACCGAGCGGCTTCTTCGTCGTTGAAGATAAAATGGCATTCAGTGCAGCTCTTGAATAAAATATCGCCGTGTAACTAGAGGCATATATTATAAAAATCTCCTTGTGATTAAAGTGGTGCTCTTTGTCGTTTCGAGGAAGTTACTTTGAAGAAAGTTCGCTTAGAATCACGGAGCAGGAAAAAACGCGTGCTGCCTGTCAGGCGCCTCGTCACCAATCATATCATACTTACCATCATCAGTTAATTTAAATCCAACACCAGGTATTCCTCTTTCTCCTGATGATGATGAATCACTTCCGTAAATGTCTCTGAAATCTTTGAACCCGTTTTGATAACTCATTGTATATTTATAGAACGAATTATATATAATATAATTCGTTCATTAAATTTTTTTGCAACAATTTTTTTGGCTTGTCAGTGTATAAAAATGAATAGTCACCGAGTGTTGCTGATTTATATTTATCTATTCGAACGAGATGTTCTTTTGCATATCATACTTCTTTCATTTTTACTAGGGAAATCATATATGCAAAAATGGCTACAATTCATTCTTATATCTTTTGGTGTTCCGAGATAACTCTGGCTTAAATAAACGACTGAGCAGTTTTTATGTCTTCCTTCAATAAAATATTCAATTAATGCTTTTTGGTTTTTATCATAAACAAAGTCATCAAATATAACAATTTTCTGCGAATCATCATGAATTTCAGATACTGGAATAATTGCATCGTTACTTACTTCAATAGCAGGATAACCAATGTATTTGGATATTGGTTCTAGGTTTCTTATTAAATATTGATATTTACTATGTTCGAGGTTTTTGCAATATAGAAATATTTTGTGGAAATATAATAGCTCATTAATCATATGAACTAATAAGTTAGTTTTACCAGAACCACTTGGGCCACATATCAACATACGAAAATAATCTTTAGGCATATATTCATGTCCTTTTACTTGTTTGAAATCATTTTCAAATTCTTTAACATTGTACTCAGGTATTTTCATAATATATATTCATTTAGATTAATCCAACCAATATATATGAGTTTATTGAAGTGAAAAGAATTTGCTGAAAATAAAACCAATGTTCGTAATAAAATAAACAGTGTACGTAATGAAATCTATGAAAACAACATCGAACATGAAGCAAGTGGACAAACATATTCAGAGTTATTCGAACCAATAACTGATAAATTAGGTGAATTAATGGAAAACAACACACTACTGATAAGAAAAAGACAAAAGAGAAATTAAAGGTCAAGTTCCTGATTATGGGATTCAAGCTGAAGATGATGTTCCAGACATGAACCTAGGTGATCTTTTTGATGAACCAGTTTTACCACAAAATGATAAACAAACTGTGCCTAAACCTCCATCATATGAAGAGACATTTCCAGAGTTTTATGTTGATCCACAATACTTACCTGAAAAGCCTCCTGAATATTATGAAGATGAAGTTCCAGATAATGAAATAGAAGATGAGGATATTGAAAGATATATTCTAAACAAACTTAATATTCAAGATCATGAAAATGTTGAAAAGACTCTTAATCAAGAAACAATGAATCAGCAAACAAAAATGCAATATCTTCGTAAAATTATCAAAGACGCAAAAAAAGAAGACCACAATTAAATGGTCAAAAAGCACAATCAACGATAAAATTAAAAAAGGTGATATATCTTCTGCAGAAAAACAATTAAGAAATAAACAAATAGATGATTCGAGAGTAGTATTGAATCAGTATACAAGTCATTATGAAAATAAACTCAAAACAAAATTTGGAAAAGGTTTGAAAGGAGGAAATATTGTATTTTTCAATGATCCAAAATATCTTTTAAATCAACTTCAACTTATAATCAGCGAAATGATAGCTGGTAATACAAGTATGAAAATGAGAAACACAGGCTAAGCTATTTTAGACACTTCTCAGGTTAAAAATAATCAACAAAAAACAATACAATGAAATTGTAAAGAATTACTTTAGAATTTAATATATCCATATTATATAATGGAAAAAGAAATTGTTCTAACATCTTTCAACAATAAATATAGAAAAAACAAACCATCAGATTTTACAACTCAATTTATCAAGCCTATGCATCTTGAAGATAATGTCAATTACGTTGTCGGTCTCAATAGAATCATAAGCATGACTTTTACATGGCATAATGTTAAAAGTTCACTAAACAATCAGAATATAAAATACAGCAAAGATAATGGCTTAACTTACACTGAAATCACTTTTCCAACTGGTGTTTGGACTTATAAGAATTTTGATGAATATATCAAATCTTAAACTGAGATCAGTATGGACAATTTTCCAATAATATTACGATTTGATCCAATACTTTTCAGAGTTGAAGTAACACTGGCTCAAAATTAGAAACTCGATCTGCGAGATGGAAATTTTAATGATCTTGTCGGTTTCAATAGAGTAGTTTTAAGTTCTGGAACTCATATCAGTCCAAATATCCCTAATTTATCGCAAGACGCTGAGATGGTGAATATACATTGTGATCTCGTCAATGAGAGCATAGTTGATGGTAAAGAAAGAGATATAATATACAGCTTTGGCATAACTTTACTTAAACTATCATATAGTTTCTCCAAAGAACCAAGAAGAATTTCTTATATTCCTGTCAACAAAAAGAGAATATCAAGTATTCGTATCTATTTCACAGATGGCAAACGAAGAATGCTTAATTTAAATGGTGCAGATAGAGCTTTTTCATTGATATTGAAACCGATAAATTAATATAATCAATAAATATAATGAGATCAATTGAATTGAAGAAGATCTATCATTCAAAATTAGGTCGTTTTGTTTACAAACATAAAGGTTCTGGTCTGACATTTGACAATTTGATGAGACCAATGAAAGCTTTAACATCAACTGTATTTAAAAATGTTGCCAAACCATTTGCAAAAAAGGCCCTTGATGCAGGTGTTTCACATGCTGGAGAACGTCTTGGAAACTCTGTTTCTCAAAAATCTGGTCATTATATAATGAAAAAATTGCATGGAAAAAATTAGAAAATAATGATTTATAATTAAATGGCATTCAGAACCAGCGAATTTTTAGAACGAAATGAAATGACAAGATTTCAACCAGATGAAGTTATTCGCTTACCAGCCAATGATCAGGCGCAATCTAAAAGTGGTTATAAATTCAACATCAACGACCGAAGCAGTTTTTTTTTTATTGGCATAATGCTTATTTTGAGGTCCAATGCCAGCTTCAAAAGCTTGCTGATGGTACTGCTTATGGAGCAGATCGTGCGACAGTGGTCAACGGTTCTCATTCATTTATCAATCAGATGACTATCAAAAGTGGAGGTAAAATCGTTTATGACACTGATAATCTTAACAAAGTAGCGAATTTGAAAAATTTAGTTGAATACAGTGATGATTACTCAAGAAGTGTTGCAAAAAATAGTTTTTGGTACCCTGACACAGACCATAGAATAGCTAATGCACAGCAAAACCTTGGATTTGAATCAAGACGTTTGTTGACCACTGGAAACAATAATGTTAACGTAAATATCTCTCTCAACCATTATTCATTTTTCGTAGAGCTTGAGGATCGAATGTTACCACCAATGCAATTACAATTCACATTAAATATTTCAAGTGACGCAGATCTGATTTTGAAATCAGCTGCAGCCGATGATGGTCGTGTTGTTATCAATCGTTTCAATCTATGGGTTCCAAGATTGACTCCTAAAGCCATTCTTTATCAAAAGTTTCTGTCAAACTTTAATAAAGTCAATAGATAGAATTATAAACAAGAAATGTTTCAACAATCACCTACCACAAGATTGTCTGGATTTTTTCAGATAAGCCTGACAATTGATAATGTAAAGCATGTTTTTGTGTTTCTTCAACGTCAAAAAAATAATAATCAAGACACAAATCCTTATGAATATGACACTTTTAATGTTAACGCTGATCGAGGAGGTGGATCTCATCTTTTGACTTGTCATATAGAATATGGAGCTTATGCATTCTATCCTGAAGTGGAATATGATAGCGACTCCAAAATGAGAATATTTGACGAATTGATGAAATACGCAATGCGGTAGAATGATTACAATTCAGGAACACAACTTAATATAAAGAATTTCGAAGAACTTTTCGGAGTTATTTATTTCGATCTGACTGCCCAACCTGAAAAAGCTACAAATGTTCCTAAAAAACTTATTTTAAGATACAAACTTAATGCACAAGGAGCTGCTGATAGTGCTTTTACAGTGAATGCTGTTGTACTGTATGAAAAAGAATTGATCATAAACCAAGTCGGAAATGAATTGTTGATCGTTTAAATCATATGTATTTTATGATTATTCAAAATTATATAACATATAATGTAAGGCATGACGACAAATTTATTAAAAATCGACAATAAACTATCGCCGAATCAAAAAAAGAATCTAAGTAGAGCTATCATAAAAGAGAATCAATCACACTCCGATTGTCAGCAAATGCTTTATCAGGTAATGACACACTTCCTGTTCCTCAAACTGTTGCTAAACGGTTCGACAAACATCGTAGATTAAAAAAGGCATGGATATAAAACTTTCTAAATCAAATATCAGAAATCAAATTGGAGGCAGTCTAACAAGCGTTCTCAGTTTGGCAAGACCTCTGTTGCCAACTGTTGGAAAAACATTAGGACCTTCTGCTTTGGGAGGATTAGCTTCAGAAGGTGCATCTCAGTTAGTCAAAGCAATCTCTGGAAAAGGTGTTCAATCAGGTGGATTTCTAATTAAACCGAATATGGTTTTAAAACTGATACCATACATAAATATGTTGACTTCAAAACAAGCACAAGATTTCTACAAAAGCTTAGCGAATAAATCAGATTTTTTTATAAAACCAACAGAAACTCAAAAAGGAGGTGCCCTTGGGGCTATTCTTGCTTCAATTGGTATACCATTGGCTATTTATTTGGTTAAGAATATAGTTGGAAAAGGTTCTCCACAATTAGGTGCTCGAAGATCTGATGGTTGGGGTTCTTACATACCTCCTCCATTCATTGGTAATTGGCCTGATGGTCAAATTGGTAGAGGTAAAAAAAAAACATAAAAAAAGGACAAGGCCTAATTCTAGGACGAAACAGTCCGTTCAAATCAATTCCAATATTAGGAGACATATTGTAAAACCAAAATTTCATAAAAGAGTTCCTATGACAAATTTTGATCTCAAATGGTGTGAATATCTAAAAATACCAATTAATGATGTTTTAAGCAGAGATAAGAAAATACCGCATAATTGTAAACAAGCTCTTTTCATTTACAATCTTCATCCATCATACATGTCTGGTTCACATTGGGTAACAAATTTTGTTAAAAACAATGTGATTAATTATTTCGATTCATTTGGAATGCCTCCTTTTCAAGAATTGGTTAATCATGCTAAAAATGAAAATTTAACTCTTTTAAATCAAGGCAATCAAATTCAAAACATTAAAACATCAACTTGTGGTTACTTTTGTTTGTATTTCTTGACTGAAATGACAAAAGGAAAATCATATCAAGATCTTTTTAAAGTGTTTGATATAAATAACACAATCAAAAACGAAAAATTCATTGAAAAATATTTCAGGAGATTAATATAATTTATATATATGAAGACTTATTGCGTGAAGCAGAGGAAACAAACAGAATGTGTTCCATGAAGTGAAAGATATGAACCAGCTAAAAATGGCACAATGATGTTAAAATGCACTTGTTCTGAATGTGGTATAACCAAAACTAAATTCGTTAAAAATAACAGTGGAGGAACTTTATTTGGTAGTAATTGTCGTTCTAATCTTGGAAATGATGTGTTGAGTAAAGTTGTTAACTTACACAAACGTTATAAACGTTCTATCTAATTTATATATATGAAGTCTTATTGTGTTACGCAGAAAAAAGTTACAGAATGTGTTTCAGGTATTGAAAGATATGAACCAGCCAAAAACGGTAGAATTATGTTAAAATGCAGTTGTTCTGAATGTGGTATAACTAAAAAAAAGTTTGTCAAACCAAGAAAACAAGGATCTGGTATTGTTAGTTCAGCGGCAGATATGGCATTAGAAGGTTTCATTCAACATGGAATACCTTGTATGGGACGTAAACTTGTAAACACTGGTAGATATTATGCCTCTGAAGCAATGCGTGATAAGGGATTACAGAAAAAAGCAATTGATTATGGTTTGAAAAAACTGAATCCAATTATTCACAGTGTTGGAAGTCAAGTTTTAGATCAATTATCAACCAAAATCAGACCTAAAAAAAAATGGTGGTTCTATTTATCCTTCAGAATGGTATCCAAAGGAAATGTATTCTCCTCAAGGTGTTCATGATCCAACTAATCTACTTTACAAAGGAGGTAAAATCGATATTCATAAAGCAATTGGTAAATTACCTAAACCAAAAGCTGGATGGACACCTGGAAAATATAAATACCTTGGACCGTACAATCCTTTTGATAAACAATTATAATACGATAAAAACACTGGTGAAGGATTAAAATGAAATGTTCAACCACACAACAAAGTTGATGAAATTGCCGCTTATCATGATATATGTTATGATATGGGTAAGATAAAGGTGATTGTGATCGAAAGATGGTAGAACAATTAGATGAGATACCTTATGGAGAGATGCCAAAAATGGGTCAAGTAGCAAGAAACATAATCAATAAAAAACAAAAACTAGGTCTTGGTGTATAAAAAAAAGGAAAAAGCCGTCGAGTGAAGTAAATTGGAAAGTGAAATTAGCAGATGAGTTACATAAACCAATCACGCGTAACTTTACTCGGCGGCGTATAATCGTAAATCACATTGATGAAATTTGGGCAGCAGACTTAGTTGAAATGCAGAAATTCAGTGAGTGGAACAAAGGTTATCGATATCTTCTTATGGTTATTGATGTATTCAGTAAATATGGTTGGATTGAACCCTTAAGAGATGAAAAGGGTGAACCATAAGCCAAGCATTTAAAACCAATTTCAAAGAACGAAGAAAGCCAGAGTTCTTGTGGACTGACAAAGGTAAAGAATTATATAATAAACATGTTGAAGAATTGTTGAATAAAAATAATGTTCAATTATATTCAACTGAAAATGAAGAGAAATCATCTATTGTTGAGCGTTGGAATAGAACGATTAAAAACAAAATGTGGAAACAATTTACTATCCAAGGTAACATTCAATATCTCAGCATTTTACCAAAAATACTAAGTCAATACAATAATACAAAACACAATTCAATCGAAATGACTCCTGTCGAAGCATCTGAGGAAAAAATTAAGGAATGGTTTATTTCAACCTGTATGGTGATATCAATTCATTTAAACAAAAACCTAAATATAAATTCGGTGATAAGGTTCGAATATCAAAATATAAAAGACAGTTCTTTGATAAAGGTTATACACCGAATTAAACAGAAGAGATATTCATTATTGACAAGATAAAATATACAAACCCAATCACCTATCAATTAAAAGATTTAAATAATGAAGAAATTAAGTTTCTATGAGCCTGAATTATTTAAAACTAAACAAGAAATATTTAGAATTGACAAAGTTGTAAAGAGAGATTACAAAAATAAAAAAGCTCTGGTTAAATGGAAAGGTTATGATGATGATTTCAATAGTTGGATTCCTCTAAAAGGTTTACAAGCTAATTAAAATATCTATTGATGGAAATGATTTCCCGTAATTTCAATAATTCACAAATTGGATCACTTCGAGTTCTAATTGATGAAAAAAGTAATCCTTGGTTTGTTGAAAAAGATTTTTGTGAGATTTTAGGGTATGAAAATACAAAGAAAGCATTGAAAACACATATTGATAAAGAAGATAAAGTCAAAAAATGGATTCTAAGACCAAATTCCTTGGGGTGCCCTTCAAGGGACCCCCAAGAAAATGAAGCAAAACGTGAGTTAATTTTAATTAATGAAATGGGTTTTTATGATTTACTGATAAAAAGCAAAAAAGAAGACGCTAAGCCGTTTCAAAAGTGGATAACGAAAGAAGTATTACCATCAATCAGAAAAACGGGTCGATATAAGATGTTCAATAAAGAAAACAACAATATGATCACGATAGAAAATGAGAAGTCACTTCATTATAAAGTTATTGATTTTATAAGAAACAATTGTAGCAACTTATGCCAAATCGTTCCTAGTTTAGGTTAATTACAACATAATACTTATAAACGATCTGATGCTTATAAAAAAGGATACACTTCTGGTCAACCTGATATTCTTTTATTTTGTAATCATCAAGAATTTAATGGTTTTGCCATTGAGCTGAAATCACCAACAAATAATTTTAAAGTGTCTGACAAACAAAAAGAAACTTTAGAAACCTATGCAAATATGAATATTAAAACTATCATATCATCGAATTATGATGAAATAATAAAAGAACTAGTTTTATTCTTCCAAAATGCTCGAATTCGATATAAACTATGCTACCAGAAGTTTAAAACAGAAGAAACAGAAACTCACAGGAAAATCATACATCGGATTTTAAAACGTGGAAATCAATAAAATCAATTATTCGGTTAAAATCATTGCTAATGATATAATTATCTTTATTCTCAACTTTTTTCCTGAATTCTATTTGTTCAGGTCTTAAAATAATCTATTTACCAGGTTTCTTTAATTCACAATAAATGATTTTTTCATTATTCAGAATAACGATTAAATCAGTGATACCTTTATGGTATACTTTTTGCATCTTTTTATTTCGTGAAACTAATTCTCCAAATGTGTGTATAATCAATACATTAGGATTATTTTCATGATATTGAAAAATAGATATCATCAAATCGTATTCACTTGTCATTATATGTATCTGCTGAATTATTTCATTCACCACAGTGAATGATATGACCAAAAGTTTGGATTATTTGGATGTTTATAAGTTAAATTACCTGATTTATCTTTAATTTTTTTCGCTGTGGCTCTATATCTTTTTCTTCTTTGTTTATCTTTATGAATTAAAAAATCTTTATATCTTTTATCACCAAAATCAATCTGTTTTCCATTTTCAAGTGTTACACGATATTTCTTATTCTTTTATCACTGTATTCTAAATCTTGTGCTCTATATAAATACTTGACTTTAGCTTTTAAACCCTTTAACAATTTTTCTGTCACCAAATAGACCGATTGCAAATAGGGCGACGATAGCTCCAAAGCGAAGCTTCTCGGTAGCAACGCCGTTGGTAAGGGCTGGCTGCGTCTGTTTTCAAGTACTTCGTGCCAGGTGGTACAAGGTTGGATTACACTTTCTTTAGACCTAGGCCTACATCCTGTGTTATTTTATGAGAGGTGAGTAATCGGAAAACAGTACCATCAAAGTAAAATCGGAAAACAGCACCATCAAATTAACGGAAGTTACAGTTTGGAAGGTACGTCTTAAATTATGTCATGATCGTTCGATTGTCTTCTTAGGATTGCTGAGTATACAGAACTGTTTCGTTTACAGAATGCATTTCATTCCATGTCGGCTTTTATACCTGATTAGTGGGTTCTTCCATGTTTAGAATTTGGTCCCAATACCATTACGAGTGATCTTCTGAGTGGTATACCATGCCAGATAACTGTTGCGTGCCGCTATGCTGTAAGAGTGGATATCGAGTAGGGCCGGACGGAGGAAAGATCACCTATCACAGCCTTCCAACGACAGATCCAAGAAGACTTAAGGTGCGCCTTTTAATCCCTGTTGATTTGAAAAACTTATCGTTACAGTAATTATCTGCTTGGTTTTGCTGTTGTTTTTAATACGTCCTATTTTCGTTTTAGGCTTGGCTAATAAAAATTCGACGGGATGTGTCCCCAACATTTAAGATCACAGAGCAAACTAAGATCTGTTTACTACATTTTAAGCTAATTGACTTCGTAAAAGCTTAGCAGGTCGCCGATATTTAATGGATGATGCCGTTCCCTCGATTTTCCCATGGTCTGCCGCATCTCCGAAGAGGAAGTCGCCACGTAAGCGGTCACGACATCCTTCTTCAGCAGCTGAGATGCCATCCTTCTGGTGCGTGAGTGAAGAAGACAACGATTCCCCCGCTTCTGATGAAATCAGCGATTTGCGGGCGCACATTGAGAAGCTAGAAGAGCAAATTAAGTCTCTACAGCAAGAAAATAAACATCTTTTGAAAAACGTCGACGAGCTACTCGAAAGAAAGTTTGGAATAACAAGATTTAAAGACTCTGATTTGGACATCAACTTTTTCACGGGATTTCCAAATTATAAAACTCTTCTGGCTTGCTACAATTTTTTAAAGCCAGGTGAGAATGGTGAGAACATTGTTTATGTTAACAGCGCAACAGAAGATTTAGAATTTTCAGCATCAGGTAATGTGGATGGGTCCCGGGAAAATAAACCGGGCAAGCGTTGAAAACTTAGTACCCTGGATGAGTTCTTTATGGTCCTTGTCGGAATGAGGTTTGTGTCATTTGAACTTGATTTGGCTCACAGATTCAATGTGCATGTTTCCACCATCAACAGGATCAATTTTTTGTACTTAAAATTTGGTTACCTCAAGATTTGGCCAGACAGAGAGACAATAGACAAGGCAATGCCCCAGTCATTCAAGAATAAATACCCCAGAACAAGAGTCATCATTGATGGAACAGAGATCAAGTGTCAGACCCCATCCTCTTTAGTTTTGCACTGTGAAACCTATTTCTCATACAAGAACCATACAATATTTAAAGGACTCATTGGTATTGCACCCAGCGGCCGCATAACATTTATTTCCCAACTCTATGCTGGCAGTATTTAAGACAGAGAGTTAACAGTTAGGTCAGGGTTACTTAACTTGCCTTTCTCTCAAGGTGATGTTGTGATGGCTGACAAGGGGTTTACCATTTCAGACCTTCTTTGAACCTATTGGTGTTGGCCTAAATATCCCCCCGTTTCTTGGTTTGCGAAGTCAACATACCCCTTCAGAAGTTACTGCCACTCAGGAAATAGCATTAGAGCAAATTCAAGTGGAGAGAGCCATGAAGGAAGTAAAGAGCTTCCAAATTTTTAAGAAAGTTTTTCAACTGTCTTTAGCTGGCAGTCTGAATCAAATGTGGACTGTTTGTGTCATGCTTACAAACATTCAAAATCCAATCATTTCTTAGCTAAAAAAAAGAGCCCTTTATTTAAGTTACTATAAATACTGACAAATTTACAGTAAACACTAGCGAGAAAAACACACAACGTTTCGATGACTCCACGTCATCATTCTCAAGTGAGAAGAGAATAAAAATGAATAGTTAATTTATACCGTACGAAGGTGGCAAACGTAAAAAGTTTAAAATATTTAAAATATTTAAATAAATAATTGCGCGTGTTGAATTTTACAGAAGATACGTGGATGACACGTTTGCTATTGTCACAAGTGTACCAGCGGCAGAAGATTTATTATCAACGCTAAATAACTGCCATCCGTCCATTCACTTCACCATGGAGCTAGCATCTGGAAACAAGTTACCTTTTGTCGGTATGGAAGTGCTCAAGAAAGGCTGTAAACTAGAAACTAGTGTTTATCGGAAACCAACAAACACAGGCCTATTGCTTCATCACCAGAGCCACGTCGATAAAAGGTACAAGAAATCACTACTTAAGACCATGTTGAATCGTGCATTCCGCCTGTCGTCCACATGGGAGTCCTTCAAATCTGAATGTGATCATCTAAAGATGATGTTTACAAACCTCAAGTATCCCGACCACCTCATCAATTCCACCATCTCTCACTTTGTCACCCCAGTTAGGTCGGAAAACCCTGGAGTGCAAGCTCAATTATCCGTCAACGAAAATGCTGTTCACCGAGTGGTTTTGCCTTTTAAAGATCAAAAGTCAGCTGACGCAGTGAAAAGGCAATTATCAGATCTAAGCAACAAAATCGATCACACCCTTCATCCCGTGTTCAAGAGTCGCAAAATCTGTGAAGATCTCAGAGTACGTGAGCCTAAACCTCCTATAGTTAGCCAACAATGCGTTGTATATAATTATAAATGTGATCTGTGTGATGCAGAGTACGTCGGGTACACCAGCCGGCATTTACATCAACTTATTAATGAGCACCGTAATTCGGCCATCGGCAAACGTCTAAAGAACGAGCACGGCCTACAAACCATCGGCGACCTGACCAAGCATTTCAACGTACTTAAGAAGTGCACCGGGAAACTGGACTGTTTAGTTCACGAAATGCTTTTCATAAAGAAGATGAAGCCCTCTTTGAACAAACAATCGGATTCCATACGCGCGAAACTATTTATTTAATAGTTTACACTTATGAACTCAACACGCGCAATTATTTATTTAAATGTTTTAAATATTTTAAACTTTTTACGTTTGCCACCTTCGTACGGTATAAATTAACTATTCATTTTTATTCTCTTCTCACTTGAAAATGATGACATGGAGTCATCGAAACGTTGTGTGTTTTTCTCGCTAGTGTTTATTCTTAAATGTCTAACAAAATCTAATGTCATTCAAATTTACAGACCTAAAATATTGGTAGTTGGTTTAACTCACTAAGTATCAGTTATCATTTTAAACTTGTCATCCACTGACACTGCTTGCTGATGTTGCCATGACAGTGACCATGGCAGTTGTTGGTACAGCACACACTCCAGCTGGCAAAGTGCTTAAAGAAAAACTGTTCTAATTTCAACAACATAGTGGCAAAAAAGTCTGGATCGAAGTAAATACATTCAATGATCATTCCCTGAAACGTATTCACTGATTCTCAAGGAATCATAAAATTGTTGATGTTCTGAAGGGCACTGTGTGACACTAAAGAGGGGAAAAACTAAAGATAGTGGGAAAGATGGATAAATTGTTGCAGGAGAACTGTCATTCTTACGTGGCCTGGAAAAGTCAACATAGTATGTAACTTTGAAGTTTCCTTCTGTGGGTACCAATTGAGGGGCAGGCATAACTCTGGTGGGTACGATTTCACCCTCAGTATTCATGTACAAACTGAGCCCAAAGCTCTTGTTCAAATTTTGCAAATGGGCTTTGAAATCTTCAATCTCTGTGTTGCTTGGGGCTGCCCTCGCTGCCAGATACAAAAAACAGGAAATGCCAGGTGAAGTTTATGCTGAAGTGCCCCCCCCCCCCACCTGACATGTGTAATTTGGGTTTCTTAACACCATGCCCATCAATGGTTCTGAGGAGATACTTTTCCCTCTTGGCTTATGCCACTGCTGGGGTAGGGAGGTGCAAACCAAATCATCAGGAATACACTTAGTTTTTGTAGAGTAGTAGTGAGAAACAAGATACATTAGGCCCACAGCATGATTACAAAATCCTAGAGACCCAGCTACACAGGTGCAAGGATATCATTAGGTTGTTCACTGGAAATTGCTAACCTTATTTTATACGGGGATTTAGTTTTCCGAAAGACTACGATAGCAAAGGACTCTTATCTAAAACGTCTTGCTTCCTTTGTGGAGCTTGACTAAAACATTGTGGAGGTATCCTTCAATAAAAAAATTCACACCACGCTCAAACGGTTTCATCACCATATAGTCGGGGGAATGTTGAATGTTTTTACCAGAGTTTCTAACATAATTCTAACAGAATTGTACGTGAATGGGTGAAGGTCGTCCAACATTTTACCCATTTCTTTCTCTGGGGGACAGAACTGGAATTTTTTTCATTCTCCCTGACAATTTCTGGATCATTCTTTTTAGTCTGAAGAGGAAAGGCTGCTTTCCCTTGCATTTGATCATCACTTTGCTTAACGCCTGTCGCTTATAAATTTTTTTGAAGCACCTCTTTCACTCTACAAAAGGAAGTGAAAATAGGACACCTATCTTAAATTTCTCCTCAGATATAAGGAAACGATAAAACGAACAAAGCTTTAAACAGGTTTGAAATTTATTTAAAGTAAGCTTGATTAAAATCTTAACTCAGTCTTCGCTTACTTTGCGACTAGTTGTGCTTTCACTATTTCACATTTTTGCTGCGGAGAAGTTCTTTAAGTTCATTTACATGCATCTTCTCCACAGGACTCTCCATGCTCTACTTTGAAGAGAAGCTAAAACAGAAAACACAGTCAAAATTGGTCAAAGTTGGTGTGGCATTTCAATAAAGCGTCGCGAATGTCTTGCGTTATCTACGCTTAAATATATGTATAACAATGAAAATGCAAACGTTGCTTAAATAAAAACATTGACCTTCACCTCTAAGATGTATTTTGCGACGAAATTAATCCTTGAACGGGCTTTCCTTTCGATTTCAGCAACCAATTTCTCAGTACAAAGGCTGCAAAATTACTTAGAAAACAGAGCTGGCCAGCCCTTAGCAACGGTTACTCCCGGAAAACCTTGCTTTGGTGTGATCGTGGCTAAATTTGCAATCGGTCTATTACTCATAAATATATATACTGAATAAAAAAAAGACAAATATTCAAATATCGCAAAAAGGCAAATATGAAAACAACAAACAAAGAATTTAGTAATGTCCATAAGCAAAAGTTGTCATTCCAACATCTGAAATATATCTTTTATCATCAAAACAACTTAATGAAACTTTATTTATTTCATAACTTCCGATTTGATGTTTTTCACTTCTTATGGTTTTCATCTTGTAATGTGTTTGTTCATTGTTAAATAGCACTTGCCTGTAATTCTCATGCTTAATATCTTTTTCGATAACTTTATTTTTAATTCCTTTAGCTGTACGTGAACTTTTATTGTCGTCTTTAACATAACTATTCATCTTTGATCTTAAACCAACAAATTCAGTTATAGGAACTCCACATGTTTCATCTTTAAATTTTCCAATTACTTTTTATTCTCATCACTGTAAATTTGGAGTCTTTTGAATAATCACTGTTCTCAAATATAAATCTATCCTTCCAAAGGTCTTGATAAACATCTTCAGCTTTGATTTCATATGTTAATGAATCTGTGTCTGTAAATAATAATTTTGCCTTGTCACCATATTTGCGTTTAATATATCTATAATGAAATTCATACATCAATGTTTTTGAAAGATCTAAAATACACATTCCAACGTAAGCTGGCCTGTTTAAAGTCAATGTTTCTTTGATCTTATTAACTGCAACTAAATTCTCGTTAAATGATTTGCTTGAAACAAAACTTGGCTTAGAGACTAATTTTGGCTGTTTTTTCTCATCTGTAACTAATCTCACATCAACTCGATTTCTTAGGTTTTCCATTGTCTTTCCGAATACAGAATTGTTCATGAATTTGAAAAAGTCTTTCTCAAATGCATTTTTAGCTCGAGTTCTCTTTTGTGTATTAAAATCAATATATTTTCAACCGTGGTGATTGATTGAATTCAAATGCTCTGTGAATCTTTTTTAATTTCATTCCAATTTGTGTATATAAATTTAAATTTTGATGATGTAAAACGTATTTCTCTTTGTTCGACAGTGTGGGGATCAGTTTTGATACTAATCATGTTGATATGTTGAATTTCTCAGCTATTTTTTTACAATAATCTGAACGCATTTCTGATTTAATTTTTAATTTCTCAGGTCCAAGTGGATAATCATTATGTAATTCATGTACTTCATTGGGATATTCTGAATCAACCTCTAACATCAATCCTTTTCGGCTGCTTTCATGATAAGCACCAATATTTGTTTCATTCAATTTCTTTTCTGAAAGCCATTTAAATCCTTCTGTGGGTAGATATTGTGACATTGCCCAACCGTATAAATTATTAGCGTCAAGATACATAATATCTTATGATTCATCATTTTCATCATCTTTCATGTATTTATTGTTTGCTTTTGACTAACGGTTTGCGATATAACTGATTCTACCACGCATCCCCTTTTCAATGAATTGATACATGTCGACTTTTGTCATCAATTCTAATTTTATATTTGTCATTTTCAACATTGCATCCCAAGACAACCCAGGACTTGTAAAATAATGACCTTGATCTAATTTATAATATTGAAGACATTTTTTTCTGAAATTTTCAAAAACATCAACTAACAATAATATAAATGAATAAGGGCTGATAGTTTCTAAAGAAAAGATATACATGCAAAAAGATATATATGCAAAAAGATATACATCGGCGAAACAGGCAGAAGATTAGGTGACCGATTCCGAGAACACCTTCGAGACGTGGAAAGGAATGACAAGGACACATCGAAACCAGTCGCTAGACATTTTAATTTACCTAATCATTCTAAGCAACATATGGCAACCTGCGGTCTTTCTTTACACGTAGGTAGCACGGAAAGCCGTAAAACTCTCGAATAAATGCTCATCCTTCAAACAGGCAGTCTAAATACCACAGGGATCAACGAACGCTTTTCATTCCACTAATTTATTCGTGTTTTTCTCGTTGCCATGTTCTTACCAATAAGGTAGCTCCATTTTCTGCCTCTAAAAGCAGAAACAACCCACAATTCCTCTATTCGCTCCGTCGAAGGGCTAAAGCTCGAAACGTCAGCTTTTGCAATCGTTACGGTGGCCAATTTACCATTTCAACTTTGTTGATATATCCAAATTATAACAATAATATATCAGACTTCAAGTACAGATCACGATATTCTCCCATTGATTTAAGCTTAAAAGTTTCCCATACATTTTGAGCATGTTTGTATTTATCATCAGAGATATGTTCATTATTCAGTATGCTGTAAAATTCATCTCTTATTGGTAATTTTTTTTCATTGAATTTTTCAAAACTATCCATATAATCATAAGGATACACTCCTTTTTTAGTCATCAAATCAAATTTCTCCTTCTTAAATTGCTCTAATGTGTATTTAAAAGGTTCTTTAGGAAGATTATTTACTAACTTATCAAGACTTGAGCCCATGAATTGAAAACTATCAATGAATGTGAGATGATTTCCAAGCAAGAAAGCCATATATTTTTTCACCACGATATATTTTAATTGGTTTTGTGTATTTATCATCATAACAACAAAAAACTTTATAACCATATCCACAATCAGTGTGTTTTTGATAAGCTTGAGTGAATAATTTTTTTATCAAAAGGCTGGCATCCATGAAATTTCTCTGTGATAGCTTCAAAGTCAGCATAAATAACAAATGGAACTGGTAATTGTTTATGATAATTATTAAATTTCAATATCTTATTTTCTTTAGTTGGCATTTTAACAGCTTGAGCTCCATTTATAACAAGACAATTGTCTTTATGATTATTTAAAACTCCTTCAGAACTGAAATATTGAAAACAGTAATAACAAAAATGCTTTCTACATTTATGTTTTGTTATATCATGCATAAATCTGCTGAAATCTTTTATTAAAACATAATGTGAATCATGTTCATTTGTTATCAATAAAAGATTCAAATGATCTTCATTTCTTTCTTTGCTAACGTAAAATGGATATCTTTGTTGATTGTCATATCCAAATACATTCACATTTATGTTGTTTTGCTTTTCTATTTTATTTATTTGACTACGTTTGACTGGAAATTCAATTCCTGAATAATTGAATTGTTGGACAAACTTTCTATCGACTTTTTTAATCCTCTGAGGATACTTATCTTGTGGATTCAAATGTCGAATATGACACCAACGAAAACATTCATCATCCTTGTTTTGTAAATTGATCAGACCCTTTTTAGGATTCTTTAATACTGGTGGTAGTTCAATATAAGATGAACCTTTCGTTGGATTATAATAATTAAAATTTAAGTAATGCTTATCAACTGATCGATAATCCAACCAGATCCTTCTGAAATCCATTGTGCTATTTTATTTTATAATTCTTGCTCTGTCGATTGTAAAGATTCTTCTATGTTTATTTCATTTATTATTGTTTGAGGTTTACTATTGAAATATACTTCTTTAATTTGATGTTCATCATCAGGATTGACTTTTTCAAAAGTTATTTTTAATGATTCAACTAATTTTACTCCTTTCACTTCTTTCAATACTCTTTCAATAAATTTTCTTGTAACTACTCTTGTGCTTTTCATTTGAATTAATGGATCTTTTTCATCTTTAATATTTATTTCATACGATCTCGTATATCCTTTCAAAGCTCTGTTTGTTTCAATTACTTTGGTAATCTTTTTTGTTCTTGGTGGTGGAACAGGTTTGCCCATTCTTTTTTATCTTCATATCTTTTAATAATCTCTGATAGTCCCCAAACGCTTGTTTTTATTTTTGGTTTATTAATTGGAATGATAGGAGGTTCTATAATTTGTTTTTTGATGTTTTTTTCTTCATATTCTTTAACCATCTGTTTTACATTTTTTGTCTGCTGAATAATTGGTAATTGATGTTCATTTAAAATAATTTGAATTAGAACATCTTTTGGTATTAATTTACTAAGTTGCTCTCTCGATAGATTTTCTAAATTTTGTCTATTCATATTATCTATACTATATGTAAATATTTTTTTGATCTAGAATCACTCTCCATGATTTTAATACGTGTTTTTTCTTTAAGTACTTTATACAATTTTTGATTATTTTCTTTATTCATACTATATATAAATATTTTTTTGATTCAGAATTACGAATTATTTAGCAATTATTCCACGAGCGCGCGTTGGATATGAGATGATAGATATCCAACAAGCGCAAGTGGAATAATTGTTTTATTAAAAACGCCCCCAAGAAATTATTATTTTGTAAGAAGAAACTGGATTTTTTAGCTCCCTTTTGATTTTAAGCTGATGCGCACGCTTACCATATTTGTAGATTATGGTATATTGGCTGATATACCATAATGGCTAAGCCAATAAAAAGTCTTGAGTTGCATTATCCAATGATCCAGTTTTTAATAATAAGTATTATACTTAAGTTTTCTTTAAGAACTTTTAAAAAATTTAAGCGTTTTATTTTGAAAACAAGATTAACAAGAAGCAATTTTGAGTCTGTGTTTTATGATTTAATTTTTCCATAAAGTTTAATAATTTCTGGATTATTTGGATTTTTGGATTTTGTCATATCAGTTTACAGATCAGTTTTACAGATTAGAGTTAAATATATTTCACGGATTATTTTGGACTTTTAGACCCTGGGGTTGATGGTCTAGAGACCCCCACCACTATACTACTGCTTGCTTATTTGACGGTTGATGGTAAAACTGTTGCGTTTTTGACCATTGATGGTTAGTATTTTGACCATTTGACGGTTAATAGTTAACCCTATCAAGACCTTCATCCATTGCGGCAACAGTCTTTTTTTGGCATGTTGGGCGTAGGTCACGCCATGACAGATATCATTTTCCAAAAAATTTTTAAGAACTCGTCGGACAGTTTCGTAAAATTCCCAGAAATGCAGTTAGCACCCCTTGCCCCGTTCGGTTTGCTGTCCTGGTGATTCCCTGGATGTTGTCACGTAGGTTTCCATGACGCTTGGTGCCTCCTTTCCCTAACCTTTATCTTGATTACCGCATCCAGACATGATTTTCCTTGCTAGTTACTCTTGCTATTTTTGTTTTTTACTTTGCAATGGAGCTTTGGAGTGTGGATAATGTAGCAGATACTGAAAACCCGTTGGCCTTGGGCAAATCTTGTGCTGTGTCTCTCGGGAAGCATAACATTGGTGAAAATATTTCCTCTCCTGACAGTTAGGAGCCTAAGCAATCACTCCTTCTTCTCCAGCTTCCGAAAAAAAGAAAGCCTTTAACGCTACTGAAGTTTCGTAGGAAATCACCTTTAGGAAAGTTTTTCACGGTACAACTTTAATCAATCGTTCAAGATGGCCATGCGTAATCTGAGTCGATGGAAACAACTTCAGAAATGCAGTTAACACCGCCCTGTCCAGTCGGATTGCTGACTTGGTAGTTCCCTAGATGTTATCTACTAGAGTTATTTCATGAAAAAAGATTAAATCACGCATTTAGGCTCCTGACTGAGTTCAAGAAATTTGAAGCAAGACCATGAAACAAACGAAATAAATACAGTTGAGGTCGGATTGGTGTCCTAGGAATTTTATTGAAACTTTAACGATATCAAAAGCGTTGCCGTTATTTTAATTGTCTCTCCTCTTTTCGACAGTCGAAATTGTGAGATTGCCTGTGTCTCTAACAAAAAAATGCATCCCGACCCATGCCGAATGTGCAGTTGGTTGCGAATTATCAAAGTTTTCAGTTGCAATGGGCTGAGTAAACATTTTGCCATTGTCCCAACGACCAGCTGGACTAAAGCAAATGCATCTTTCCGACTGACAAAGTGGTTTCTAATTGCTCAACTTCTACCTGTCTGTGCTAGAGATGTATCTTTAAACCCCAAACCATCGGGCTTAAAGTTTTGCCATCATGTGGAACGTCCAAAGATTAACTGGCTCAACGCTTGAGGAATGGAAACTCTTTGTCACTAATTTGCATTCTGATATGGACGCCTTGATAATAACGAAAACATTTTGTAAACCTAAAATACCAGACTCATATTATTCTACTCCTGGCTTTTCCTGGTCTTAATTTACACCGCAAGGACAGAGTTGGAAAGAGCGGAGGCGGCATCGTGGCATGGATCAGGTATTATTTAGACCAAAAACGACAAAAGGACTTGGAAAATGATAGACTAGGCTTCATGGCTTGAGGTTTTGCCGTAGAAATCAAAACGCTCTATCCTAACTGCTGGTGTCTATCGCCCTCCGTCTAATAACACGGAGCAAGACAAAATGCTGGGAAGTAATATTAAGAATGGCTATTTACTCAACTAGGAGATGATCTCGCTGGGATATTTTAATGTGAATTTTTTATCCTCCACTGATTTTAAAAGCACCACCTTACGAAAACTGTACGCAGCCTCAATCTGACCCAACTTGTAAACAGCATCGCAAGGCCATCATCAAAGACTTGCCTGGACCATATTTGGTGCAGTCATCCTGAACACCTAAACAATATTAGCGTAATCCCTTCTGAGATGTCCCATCACCTTCCTATTTTTGTTACGAGGAAATACAATCGGAAAAGATCTAACGATAGCAGGTTGAATACCGTAAGCTACAAGGACATCAAAAACCTAGACAAAGACGCGTTTGTCGAGTCCTTAAAAACGGCACCTTGGCATTGCGCTTTTCTTTTTCACTACATGAATGACATTGTTGACGCTTAGTGCAAGATTTTTAAAGCAGTAGTTAATGAACATCCCCAACTCAAACAAAAGCGAGTAAAACGCAGAAATCAACCCAAGTGGTTCAATGTCAATATTTTGAAAGAAATCAGAGCAAGATATAATTCACTAAAGAAAGAAAGAGTAATTTGGAAAGAGACTGGGACCTGAACAAACCACCCCAAAATAGTGTCTCCAGTTTGATCAGGAGGACAAGGGAAGCTTATTTTAAGAATAAAATAAGCGAAAACAAAAACAATACCAGGAGACTATGGAATCTCATAAAGAGTTTGTCACGTGACGATGATGAATCTCGATCTAGTATTGAGAAGTTGATCGATAGCGGCAATGTCATTACGGACAAAACCAGTGTATGGCTGAGGTATTAAATACCTTTTTTACTGATTATCCAAGGAATTTGATTTCTACCCTAAACACACATGTGGCTCAGAGCCAACAGATGATGGCATCAGTACCAATTTTAAAGATTGCTACCCCTGCCCTACCACCATCTCCGAATAGAGCGTGAAATCTATGTATCTCAAGTAAGGTCTTTCCATCTGCCTGGAGAGTAGCAAAACTAACGCTTGTGTTCAAAGGAAATGGAAGCAGATCAGACTATAACAACTACAGGTCAATCTTAGCCCTCCCAGTCTTGTCTAAGTAAGCTACTTGCAAGACACATTTGCGACTATCTGTGTGACTTCTTGACATCGAACGGTATATTGTATAAACTCCACTCTGGGTTTAGAAAGTCGTTCTCCACTGAGACAGCCTTGATACGACTTATTGACGAACTTTTACTCAATCTGGACAAGGAAAATGTTACTGGCCTGGTGACGATTAACTACACAAAAAAGCTTTCGATCTTATTGATCATGCGAATAAACGCTGATAGTGTCTAAAGAAACTGTTTGGGGCTGCGTCGGTGGGCGTAACGAAATAATTTGGATATGTCAACAAAGTTGAAATGGTAAATTGGCCACCGTAACGATTACAAAACGATTACATTCGCTCCGACGAAGGGCTAACGCTCGAAACGTCAGCTTTGGTATCGAAATTGATTAAGGTTGACTCTTTGAAATTTATCATAGCGATCGTGCGTAATATGTAAACATCGAAGGGTGTCATTCAACTCTCAGAGATGCAAACCTTGGGGTGCCACAAGGGAGTGTCGTGGGACCAGTCTTGTTTCTTATACTTATCAACGATCTACCAAAGATACTGGAACATTCAGCAGCAGACATATATGCGGATGATACTACTATCAGTGCTAATGTTGATTATTAATCAGCACCTGGAGCCTTAAATCAAGTTCTTCAAGCTGATGTTTGAAAAGTTGCACAATGGACCACAGACAATACAATGGTACTTACGAGTCCAAAACTAAAATTATATTAGCAGCTGGCAAACGTCCATACAAGAAGACGAGCAGCAGCTCACTCACTGTCCATGTCAACTCAGTCGTACTCGAACAAGTCCAGTCTCATAAACTGTTAGATGTAGATATTGATACTCAGCTTAATTTTAATGAGCATATTTATAATCTATGTAAGAAGCTAACACAGCGCATTGCTCTTTTGTAAAAAATTAGGCGTCATTTACCTTTAGATCAACGAATTCTTTATTAGAATGCCATGATAAAACAAACCATGATGCATAGCTTTAGTGTGTGGCTATCTACATCTTCCCAATGAAATCAAGAGTAGCTCTAGTTTAGGAATTTTAGAGAAATCTTGATGTAAGTATGTTTTGGAGTAATATAAAGATGTTCATCACTTTACTATAGCTTAAGCTATTCTACTTTATTCTTATATACTTTATATCAATTCTTAGATAATTCCTATTTTAATTGTTTAATCACCTAGTTGTGATTACTTCATTATTCACATGTATTTGTGTTTATCTTTAATTTGTTTGTGAGCGCCACGAGTTTATCAGTACTTTATAATGTCAACTGCCACCCTCGAAAAATAAAGTTGATTATGATTATTATTATTATTATTATTATTATTATTATTACACTACTACACGTCAGTCACGTTGCTAGAGATAATATAACGGCTGAAGAAATCTATAATGTCTTTTATACCACATATCGGCTCCCACAGTTCATAAGCCGCCCCTCCTCCCCCCCCCCCCCCAAATCCCCTTACAAAACGTTTCAACTTCAGAAACTTGTAACCGCGATTCTGCGGTAACACAAAATGTATTTGGGTGCATGTTGAGGGCAAATGGAGCTGCATTATTTTCGGAAAAAAGAATTTGAGGGGAGAAGTGAAATAATTATACTGTGAATTGCAGGGGTGACAGTCACGTTTGACTAACGCTGAATTGCGCGAACAGTCTGGTAATGCAAGTTCAACTTTTTTATCGCGTTATTTGCCACGAAAAAGAAAAGAGAAAAGGGAAGACCGCTTACCTTTCAAAGCTATCACCTGTAGGTATCACTAGACCGTTATCCTTGGGTTTTACCCACGTGACCAATACCTTAGCAACGGTTACTATCCGCCATCTTGGTGTCCCTCGAGCGTAAACAAACCGTATCTAACGAAGAGTTCATGTGAGAAAGAAGGGATGGTTTTATGCATTATTGTTGGCTGTTCGAGCAAAAGTGGAAAGCATAAAGACTAAGGATTTTTTCGTATAATAATTTAATAATTTTATTATTTCTATAACGCAAACTTCATTATATGTATGATCTAATGCGCTATACCTAAGATCATCACAAATCAAGGGGAAGAACGGGAGGAACTAGAAGTTGTTGTATTGTTCAAGGCTTGCGGCTGTTATAGATCATCGATTTTTTGGTCGAGCTTTTCTTTGAGCTTCTTAGCCGATGAGAAATCGATGTCTTTAGCCCTCGCATACGGCACTTCATTGACCTATGTCGGCAAAATCCATGAGCATTTTACCTGAGTGCAAGTAAGCTTGGGGTGTCACAAAAACTCACACCCCGAAAACTCAGACTCCTCGAAAACTCAACCAATCAATCAATCAATCCTTTATTTAAACACGTGACACCTAGGAGTACAGAAGTTCTCGTTAAAACGTGTACGTGTATGTACAATTAGAAATAAAACATAATTTCTGTAAGAATACAAATAATAAGTAGATCTATTAAATAACTAAAAACAGGATCGAAGATCATGGACAAGAGCTATCAATAAAAAGTTACAATATTAACAATATTAACAATAACGATATTTACAATCACTACCACTAAGCCATGTGGGCTTTAAGAGAACGCTTGAATGAAACAATATCTTGAGACTCTCTGAGTCTAGGGGGTAGCGCATTCCAAAGTTTACTAGCTAAAAATG
Source organism: Stylophora pistillata (assembly GCF_964205215.1). Lineage (NCBI taxonomy): Eukaryota > Metazoa > Cnidaria > Anthozoa > Scleractinia > Pocilloporidae > Stylophora > Stylophora pistillata. The sequence goes on from NC_142524.1 coordinate 17,452,264, forward strand.
AAAAAGACCGATGTAAAAACTCAAGATTAAAAGGAGGTAAATCTAGCCTTGTACTGAGCCCGCGTAAACTATACGGTACATTTCTAAAATGAAAAAAATCACTTATATAAGGAGCCCCATTATCATACAAGCACTTATATAACATAACTAACGATTGGAATTGCCTACGATTCTCCAAAGACTTAATGTCGGCCAACTTGAGGAGGAAGTCGTATGACACAGACTTCGAGAAGCCTAATATAGTTCTTAATATAAAGTAATTAGTTGTCTCTATTTTAGTAGTCTCCGCGTTACCTACTCCCAGTAAAAGGGGACTGCAGTACTCAAGATGAGGGAGAACATAGGCCTTATATAATCGAACTAACACGTCCTTTGAAATAAACTTACGTATTCTCCGCAAAGCCGAAGCCTTTGCGCATCCCTTATTCAGCTGTTGCTTTATGTGCGCTTTAAATGTTAATTTGCTATCTAGGACCACCCCAAGGATTTTGAGTGTGTCCTTTGTATGGACATTAGAATCATTAAGATGGAAATCATACTGGTATGAAGACGGGCCAATAGCGATAGCTTGCGTTTTGGCGGCATTAATCTGTAAAAAACTCATTGAGAACCATCTCGATAGAACGCTCAGATCAGAGTCAATTATATACTGCAATACTGTTGGTGAGACATCAGAGGCGTAATGAGTAGTGTCGTCAGCGTATAGTCTCAAGGACGTATTAGTAATAAAATAATTAAGATCATTAACATACAAATTAAATAAGAGTGGACCCAACAGGGACCCCTGTGCTACACCAGTTTTAACGGTTCTCCACGAAGAATATACACCATCGAGTTTGACTCTCTGTCTCCGTCCAGTAAGGTAAGCGGTCATAGTTTCCAGCGCATCATGCGTGAAACCATATGCCTTTAATTTAGCTAGGAGAAGCGGGTGACAAACAGAGTCAAAAGCTTTACTTAGGTCGATAGCCACCGCTGCAACAGCTTCTCTTCTGTCAAGACAGGCTCTCCGATCTTCGGTCAATTTCAATAAGGCCGTGCAACACGAGTGACCCTTGAGAAAGCCAGACAGGTTCGGTGAGAGTCGCCAATGAAAGGCTTCATAAATTTGATCGAACAATACCTTCTCATATAATTTCGATAAGGAAGTCAGAACAGAAACTGGACGATAGCAGGTCTTATGCGTCATACTTTCCTTCTTGAAAACAGGAACAACGTCATCGCTTTTCCAAACTATTGGCCATTGACGATTGGTAATAAAATAATTGATTAAACGGGTAACCGGCTCGGCAATAACAGGTGAGGATAAACGAAGTAGCCTCTGAGATATCTTATCGCAACCAACAGCCTTGCGAGGGTCAAGAGTATCCAAAATTTTCCTTATGTAGCCAACATCAACTGGGACGAGGTCAAAAACATCATCACAAGTTTTCTCAGCAATGACTTTAACACTAGGATGATCAACAAACTCAACCATTTCCTTACTGTCACCATCACTCCTGGACACCTCGCAAAAGTAGTTGTTGAACATTTCAGCCACCATTAATGAATCGGTAATTACACGCTCATTCTCAATCAGAATTATCTTTGATTGCTTCTTTTCTTTGCTTGGCAACAAAGGTCTCAACTTATTCCAAAACTCACCATGATGTTTAGTGTTTGACGATGCCTCCATGCAGAACGCCTTCGACCCTTTTCGTTTCAGGGATGTGACCTTGTTTCTCTGTTTCTTGAATTCCTCCTAAGAGGTTGTTGTTGGGCTCTTTGCATGTTTCTTAAACAGTCGATTACGACGAGAGATTTCGCGTTGAATTAATGGAGTTATCCATGGCAACTGATCACCTCTGACCCGTTTTTTCTTTATTGGTGCGTGTTTGTCCAACACTTCAGTGTACAATTGAGCCCAATGGTGCCATAGATCATCAACGTCGTCATAAATGTAAGCAGAACTCCAGGGAACAGTTTTTAGGTCATTTAAAAATTTTTCTAAATCAAATTGTCGCATACTTCTGTATTCAATTTCACCTGCCTTAGCCCTTGGTAATTTATTCTTTCGCACTGCATAGATAAGATCGTGATCACTGAGACCCATATGCAAATTACCACAAGTTGCATATCGTTCCGGATGGCTAGCGAGAATGACATCGAGTAAAGACTTTGTTTTTTCAGTCACCCTTGTCGGTTCACTAATTTGGTTTTGCAAACAGAACCTATCACAAAGGTCCATGAGTGAGTTATCCTCAGCATCAACACCGTGCTCCCCAACAAGCAAGTCGATATTAAAATCACCAATCAATAATATTTCCTGACGGCTTGTATACATAAGTTCAATAGCTGATGTAAGCGACGACAAGAAATCAGTAATTTTACAGAATTTAGGTGATCTGTAGCACGCACACACTATAAAGCGAGCCTTTTTAGAATCCATGACATCAAGACACAATGATTCGACTGATTCGGGCTCCAGATTACGTCGTCGACAGACAGGAATATCTTCCCGTACAAAAGCTATCAAGCCACCAGCTCCTTTCTTGCGATCACGTCGAATAGTGCGATATCCCGGTTGTTGGAGAAAACTATCTGAGGTTGTACCATCGAGTTTTGTCTCCGAAATAAAGAAAATGTCAAATAGGCACTTGTTAAGAATATTCTTGACCTCTTCAAGCTTATTTTGCAAAGAGTTGATGTTCAAATGACCTATTTTCAGATTGGATTTGTAGTAACCATTGATGTTCCTAAAAAACCAGTCAATAGAGTCTCCTGAATGTTCCTCCGCAATCTCAAAAACCTCGCCAGTGGAGGTTGAATCGCATGCCGCCGAAGGTGAGAGATCATCAAAGAAGCTGTCAGAAAACTGAGGCATCATACAAGAAAAGCAATACCAGATCCCTTCTCTCCGATAGCAGGACAGCTCGTTCTTGCTCATTTTCGTACATTTGATGTGAAATACTGCCGGGCAAGACGAGCAGCGGACGCCATTTTGGTCCCTTCTCATGGTTTTAGCACAATTACTACAAAGTGTCTTAGAAGAATTATTAAAACTTCCTTGAGGCCCCTGAGGGCCGGGATTAGACTCCACGTTTCCAGATAGCTTCAACAGTAATAGCTGAGTCGTAGCAGTACTGTTACTATAGTACAAAGCACGCCGTCCGAGGTATGCCCTCTTGCTTCTTCGCATGTAATTTTGACGATGCTGACATGAGCTCAAAGAACCAAAGAACTGAAGCTGGGTAGAAACATTACCTATGTCCTTAGGTCCAGCACATATATATTTGGTGGGAGATAAGTATGCGAGACCAGAACCGAATCCTCCAAGAGTGAAAAGAGCGAAAAGTAGCAGCGCATACCAACACGTGTAAGTCGCCATCTTGTTCAGCTCACTACCCACTACTATTCAGCTCACTACTATTCAAGAGATAAACTCGACTCATGATCACTCCTGGTAATCCCTCGTGTATTTTGACCTTTTGGGTCTTCATCCAACTGAAGCAGCAAAAGCAAGGCCGCAAGTTGCACGTTTCGCAAAATCGTCCGATGGTTGAGTATTAAAACATTTTAGAGTGACACAAGACTTCATTTAGCCTAGATTTCCTCCATTTTTCCCGTTAATTTTGAACTTTTCATTCACAGTTAACGGTATCAAATGCGCTCGCTCCAAGACCAAAGTATTAAAATGTGGCGTGATTTTGACGAGCCGAAAGGGACATTTGATTACCTTTTTGTACTTCGTCGCACAGATCCTTGTTGTCGCTCTGTTAAAATTCTTAAATATTTCGCGATAATAATGGATACAAACAGAGACTCGGCCCACCAGTCCCAAAACGAAGACAATTTTGCGACCCTTGGGCTAGAGTTCTTAAATGAGGCAGAAAGAGAAAAACAACCCGAAAGAAGACTCGGCATCAGCGCCGTCACGATTCGCCTCACTGAAGAATCACTCTTGATATTGTTGTTCGTCTTTCGCGTCGGATTTGTTGCATTATTCCACCGGTTATATAATAAAAAAAATGGTTCATGCTTTATGTTATGCACTATCGAATTATGGAGCACTTCGGAAGCTTGGAGAACACTTCGAGGGACCTGAGTTTTCGGTGTCTGAGTTTTCGTGACACCCAGCGACCTTGCCATGAATTCTAGTAGTTGCCTCTAACATAAATAAAACACTCGCGATATGTGAGCATGACTCAGCCAGTCCAGCTTTGCATCCCAAGCAATGGGCTGACAAAATAGTCCCATCGTTTTCGGAAATGACCCAAATGTTCACTAAAGGATCATTCATATGCTGTGAATGCCAAACTCGTGCTCTCACGGCATACTTGCCGGCGATTACTTTGCCTACAACTGAGGTTACAATCCCGACACCATTTGATTAAACGTCTCTAGACTCTTGAACGCCTTGAACTGCTTCTTGGTGTAGAAGCTGGTCTCAAGAACGAGGTAACTCAGCAAGTCCGACGCTTCCACAGGAGGCAAGCATTTTGGACTGAACTTCTCGGCTGGTATGCTTGCAGGGTCAACCCCAATGACCGAGATCTTTTGCAAACATCTTTCCTTCCAACTCTCTAAGCTTTCGGCATACTCAGAGAGCACTGGGATACCTTAAGATGAATGCCAGATACTTTTATCGCTTTTTTCTTCCTGGATATTCATGTAGTTGGCGAAATAATACGGCGATAAGAGAGAGGGCTTCACTATAGAGATCGACTAATTATTCATAAATTTGACACCCGAGGGACACCAACATGGCGGACACTAACTTCAGCAAAGCTTGTGACGTCACCTGAAACCCAACCATAGCGAACAGTAAGATTCTGGACAAATAATTTTAACTATTTCCAGACAGACAGCACAAACCCCAGGTGATTTTTGAAGGAAAATTATCTCCGGCCTTATCGTTTCTTTCAGCTAAAGCAGAAATGCTTGACTTGGCAATGTAAAATAAGCCTGAACGATACCACTAAGAGTACAAAACAGTTTAAAACGACGAGCGGACAAAGTTCTAACGACTCAGATCTTTTTAAACACCCGAATTTCGACACTGACATGTTTCAATGAAATTTGACACAGACTGAAGTTTCTGCCATCAAGGCACCCTCCACAGGTAGCCTGTGTAGCAAAGTACAGGAGGAGGGTAGGGAGAAAGGGAGGCATACAGAGTAGTTATAAATATTTCAAGGACTGGATAAAAGATTGAGATCTTTAAACCTCAGCAGGATAAAACTAGTGCGTTGTTCACATCTATACATTATCTGGAATAACTCGTTTTCTTAACGCCGTTTTCTTCTGGTCCCGCAGCATTTTGCAGCCGTTTTAAGTCTCCTTCCCACAAACGGCCGCTTTGATCCAAACCACATGCCTACCAATCAGGTAGCAGTAAATCAACAATAACGCCAGTGTCAGCGCGAAAATCGCCGGGGTTTCCAATGAATGCGGTACAAGATGTTGTGGTTCCCGTTCACATTTGCGTTTACGTACCTTGATTGATTACATTATACAGCCTAAATTTTTGGGAAAAGTGTGCCAGTTTTTTTTTTTTTGCCGGCTATGAACATGGAACCGGAATACTACAAATGAACTTAGAGCAGTTATGAACTGAACTTAAAAACTATTTTTATTTTTAGAAGCCCGCTGACGGCAGGTTAGCAGAAAGCGCACAAACCTTAACAAACGATTTTGAAAACAATTTCATTATGTTCATCGAGAAATCGACGAGGATTTGAGAGGCGGGGTGCTTCCAGGAGCGAAGAATTTAGAGAGTTAGTTGGGATAGTGCTAGTGAAGAAATGTACTTGCACAAAGAATGTGGTTCGCATAAAAGCAGCCGTTTGTAGGGAGAAGCGTTGCATTTAGGAAAATAATACATCTTCCTGGACCACGACAGCGACAATTTTCGGAACCCGCGACAGTTTACCCACGACCCGCGCCGTTTAGATTCTCACCGATCAAGATTGTAAAGATTTAGTCGAATATAAATTATTGCACACACGGTAGGCTTCCCTTTTCTGCAGTACAGAAACTACTGAGAAAGAGCACTACTCACGCATTGCATCCTGGTTAAACGTGGCCCTTTAAGATATTCACCCTTTAGAGAAGTTGTAGGTTTATTAAGGCTGGTTGTTTTCAGCCCTTTGTATCTGTGTCCCATGCATTTTAGGTCAGTAAAACCTCAGGCCGTCATTGTTGAGCTCTAATAGGTTTCTTCCCTCTAAAGACGCACCACGATGTCCTCTTCAGTCAAATTATCTGCAAAACTCACCGCAATTTTTAACACATGTACAGAAGATTCGACAAACTATATACAAGCTACGTAGGATCAACCTATCCCGCGATGAAACGGTCCACAATTCCACAATCCACAACCTCTCGAACAAAACTTAGCAGCCTCTGCCTATTAAACCTCGTTTTTGTGATCCCGGTTCAGGTCTCAACCGCGCGCCGCCATTTTGAATAAGGCTTTTAACTGCCGTTTTTTCTAGCGTTGGGAGCTGAATAATCAGTCTTTGGAACTGCTTTTCATTGTACTTTGCAAGATGCGCCCGAACTGTGATCGCGTTTCGAAACGGAGCGAGTCCTTGCAACATGCTCACAAGCATGCTGGTTAACACCATGGTAAGCGTAACTACTAAATTTTTCGTACGATTCAAGGCGTATAAATTTAGGTAAGATGCTTCTGCGCTATTTTATTTTAAAGAGTTTCTCTTGATGTAAACTTTAAAGTCTAATTTGCTCCTTAAAGTGCTTGAAAAAAATTAAATTTTGTTTTAATTCACGAGTGTGAAGATAAAACTGAAGTGTTGCAGCGTTCTCTTTCCAAAGTGAACTCACGTGAACAGGTGTCATTAAGCTACTTGATTTAGCATGATTTTCCCAAATCTGCAATGTTACTGCCCTGGTTTTTTACAAAGCCTCCTGATACATCGTGTGCCAGCCAATATTAACGTCTCATTAAAAAGATATGCCATGATTTTAGCAACTCTATTTTAATTAAATTCCACCTTTAAGTTTTTTGGTATTTCTTGTTTGAAAATTTCTAAATTGCATTACTGCTTCATCCTTGTAAAGAGGTATTACACATTTCTATTTTTAAAACCTGAATTACGAAGTCAACTTTATTTCAATGAGTTTGGAATGTGATACTACAGAAGAGCACTTTGACTGGAGAGTAATACAGTTTTACTTACTTGCCATCTTTCTCACCCATATGACTGTGTGTCTTAAAGTGGGGAAATGAGCGATATCATAATGATTAAAATCTACCCATGTACATGTAAATACATGTATGAAATAATGATGTGATGAATATCTGATGTTATGAAACACTTACAATGGGAAAACCTGTTGCTGGTAGCCTTTGTGTTTAATTTCTAAGCTGTCAGTGATAAGGAGGTGAACTATTTAAATCTTCTCGTAATTCTTACTGCTGAAGTTTTTTGGAGATTGATTTGTGACAATTAGAATGATAGTGGCAGGAGAAACACAGTCAGGCTTTTCCTGTTCAAAAGCAAAGTTATTAGATCTTGGATTCTACATTTAAACTTGGTGAGATAATCAGATGAAATTTATTCATATCTTATGTTTCAATATGGTTTGCTTAGATGGAAAGGTAATTGTAATCATAGCTTCACAGATGTTTTTCTCATGAAATAGAATGTTTTGGGGCCTTACAGCGTTCCAATGAAAATGCTTAAATTATTGAAAACAGCTTTGAGTAATCCACTATCTTATTTATTTAATTGTGCTTTTTCATTAGGCTTATAGTTTCAGATAAACTAAAAATTGGTAGAATTATCCCTTTATACAAGAGTGGGGGTCAGACTTTTGTATCTAATTACAGGCCTATCACTTTGTTATCTGTTTTCCATAAAATAATGGAAAAATTAATGTATAAGAGATTAATTAAATTTCTTGATAAGCACGATGTATTAATTGAGAATCCATTTGGTTTCCATAGAGGGCACTCTACTACCCACACTACAATGCTCATTACAGTTAAAATTCAAGGGGCCATTGAAGCAAAATTATACTCTTGTGGTATGTTTTTGGACTGTAAGTAAAGCCTTTGATACAGTAGATCATAGCATTCTCTTAAGTAGCTAAACTTGAACATTGTGGTATTCGTGGCATAGCAAATGAATGGTTCTAATCATATTTAACTAACGGGCAGCAATTTGTCTCGGTTAATAATTCAGACTCAAACACATTGCATACAAATTGTGGAGTACCACAAGACTGTACTTGGCCCTCTTTTGTTTCTAATCTATATCAATGATTTCATAAATTCTTCATCAACTTTTGATTTTCATCTGTTTGCAGATGACTCAAATCTGTTTTCTTCTGACAAAGATTAACAGCATCTTGAGGAAACTGTCAATAAGGAACTCGGTGAAATTAATACATGGCTTTGTGCTAACAAACTATCTCTTAATATTGATAAAACACATTTTGTAACATTCCATCCTTATTAGAAAAAAATAAATTGCTCTATGAAAATTGAAATAGATGGCAAAACAATAAATGAGCATAAAAGTGTTAAGTACTTGAGAATTCTCATAGACTGTCATCTTAATTGGAGAGAACATATTCAACAACTTTCGAAAAAAATATCTAGAGGTATTGGTGTTCTTTTTAAAATTAGGCATTGCATTTATGTCAAAATTTTAGTTCAACTATGCCTTGCCATCATTCTTCCTTTTTTTTCATACTGCTGTATAGTCTGGGGTAACACCTATGATCATAATATTAAACCACTCCAAAGAATACAAAAGAAAGTGATTCGTTTAATTACCTTCTCTGATTTTGATACTCATACAAGTCCTTTGTTTTTTCAACTTAAAATTCTAAAACTTCAGGATCATATCAAACTTCAAACTCTGTATTTCATTAACCGATTCTTTATCGGCAAATTACCAACGATTTTTTACTAATTTTTTATTAAAACTTTAGATAAGCATAATGTTAACACTCACTTTGCAGCTAGGACTACTTTTTATGTTCCAAAAATTAGAACAAACTAAGGTAAATTTAGTATTGCATTCAATGAACCAATATTATGGAATGAAACTGATGAGAGATTTAAGATTCTAACGCCGTATTCTTTCAAAAGAGAATTATCTACGCGTTTCATTAATTTGTATCAAGTTTTATTACTAATTGTTATGTTTTGGTGTCTCTGTTATTTAGTTATTTATTTCATTTACTTTTTTATTTTATACATGTTTAAGAATTATTTGTTCTGTAATCTATTTCCTTAATAAGAATTTAAAATGTAAAATGCCTCTTTTCTGGCCTTATATTTATTTTTAATTAATATATGGTGGTCACCCAACTAATTTAGCTCATTATTTATTTTGGGTGACCAGCAACTGTATGTACTTTTAATTTATTTCTCGTTTAATTTGTAACTAAGGTAATTTTACAGTTCAAATAAACATTTGTCTTGTCTTGTCTTTGATAATTTTATTCCTGAATTTTGAATATCTGAAAATGATTATGTGTACTGCAGTTTCATGAAATGTATGAAGGTGTTCCTCGCAGTAATAACCCTACTTTTCTAGTGGGTGGAAATAGGGCCTGGAAAAAAATTCAGGCCTGTACAGGATTTGAGCCCATGACCTCTGCCATAACCAGTGCAGTGCTCTACCAACTGAGCTAACAAGCCAACTGGGAGCTGGTCATTACTTTTGGTTGGTATTTCATGAAACTGCAGTACACAGATATGATTTTCATATATTCAAAATTCACTGATTTATATCACTTCGGCCGGCACCTAGTTGGCTTGTTAGCTCAGTTGGTAGAGCACTGCACTAGTATAGCAGAGGTCATGGGTTCAAATCCCATACGGGCCTGAATTCTTTTTTCAGGCCACTAGATAACTAGGGTTATTACCGTAAGGAACACCTTTATACAACTTTATTCCTTTCTCTTCAACATCAATTACTGTTTCTGGAGCACAATCAAAGGAAGTACGTTCTAAAAACTTTTGATTCAGTTAATTATTTGAGTTTGTGAGTAACAATTGATGTTTTCTCATGAAACAGAATGGTTCTGCTGAAGACAACCCAAAAGGAGTGAACTTGACAGTAACAAAGGTGACTTACTGGGAAACTTGAGCACTTAGTAATTACATCCTGGTTTGATATCTGACAATTACAGTTTACTGAGATAATTAAGCCGTCATAGTTCCAGTTTGTTGTATAACCTGCCATGGTCTAAAGACCATGATTTCATAAACATTAGATTTATCTGAGTATTCAAGAGAAGTAAAGAAGCCATGGCTCTCCCGTGCTACGTAAAACGGTAGGCGAAGAATAACGATAATTTTGAGCATGTGCCTTTGATTAGAATTTCGTAAGATTAAGAATGACAATACCCGAATTAACGATCTTTCAAAATATGTAAAGTTTACTCTGGGGAAATGAATGTGGGATTTTTAAGAATTTGTTGAAAATCGTCAACGAAATACCGAAAATCACGCCATGTTGTGTATGCGTGACAAAAACAAAGTCGTTTTTGTTTTAGAAATCATGGCAACTCAAAAAGCGTAAGGGAAGGTACGTTTTTTAGTGGGGTGGGGGGTTGGGGGGTGGGCCGGGGCTTCGGAGGGGAGGGTCATTAGTAAATATTTTACAAATTGGGGAGGGTCAAACCTGTTTGATACGCAGCCGGGGGAGGGTCGCAGTTTTGTTTGTTTTTTTTGGCAAGGAAAAAATTACTGCATGTCGGTTAGTTGACTTTTGATTATTTGTTACCAAACACGCGAAGTGTATAGAAACCTAAAACTTATATATGCAAACAAAGCTACCAGTCTAAATCAATCTACATCATTTTAAACAGATGTCGGAATATTATGTCAAGAAACTATCTTGTCCCAACTAACGTAAATTGTCTCTCTCGACCCGTGCCCGCTTTCGTCCATATTTTGACGTCGGTAATGTTTCCGCGCGGGGCTCTGGTATAAAATTAGTGTCCGGTGACGATTCGTTACTTGAGCTACTCCATCTGATAGGCTTAGCCACAAGTTGCTCGGCAAATTTTCGGCAACTTTTAGAATTTTCAGCAACTTTGGACTTTTTGAGGTTCTCTGAAGCCACTTCCTTCACGTTTTGAGCCACATTGGTCAGTTTTCGATAGACATTCAATTTATTCTAAAATACAATGATTAGGGCCCCCCATGGGTTGACTTTTATGATGCCTTATCACGAGGTCAGCGGTATCACGTTGCACGTTTTTTCAAGATGGTGGATAATTACAGTGACTATTTGATGATCAAGTGAAATGGAAAGAACCTCTGATATCATTGGACTTTGACAAATAAAGTTTTGTATATGTGCACGAACCTTCGCAGTAAAGCACTATTTAAGCAATAGTGAAGAATCAGACCTGAAAAAAATTCAGGCCTGTACGGGACTCGAACCACTGACCTCTGCGATACTAGTGCAGCGCTCTACCAATTGAGCTAACAAGCCAACTGGGAGCAGGCCATCAAATTAATTCGACATTAACCCGTAGATGATAAATCAAACAACAAATATATATGAAATACATATATATGAACTGCGGTTATGAAACGTATATGTGCACGATCCTTCGCAGTGGTCTGATTCTTCACTATTGCTTAAATAGTGCTTTACTGGGAAGGATCGTGCACATATACGTTTCATAACCGCAGTTCATATATATGTATTTCATATATATTTGTTGTTTGATTTATCATCTACGGGTTTATGTCGAATTAATTTGATGGCCTGCTCCCAGTTGGCTTGTTAGCTCAATTGGTAGAGCGCTGCACTAGTATCGCAGAGGTCAGTGGTTCGAGTCCCGTACAGGCCTGAATTTGTTTCAGGTCTGATTCTTCACTATTGCTTAAATAGTGCTTTACTGGGAAGGATCGTGCACATATACGTTTCATAACCGCAGTTCATATATATGTATTTCATATATATTTGTTGTTTGATTTATCATCTACGGGTTTATTTCGAATTAATTTGATGGCCTGCTCCCAGTTGGCTTGTTGGCTCAATTGGTAGAGCGCTGCACTAGTATCGCAGAGGTCAGTGGTTCGAGTCCCGTACAGGCCTGAATTTGTTTCAGGTCTGATTCTTCACTATTGCTTAAATAGTGCTTTACTGGGAAGGATCGTGCACATATACGTTTCATAACCGCAGTTCATATATATGTATTTCATATATATTTGTTGTTTGATTTATCATCTACGGGTTTATGTCGAATTAGTTTGATGGCCTGCTCCCAGTTGGCTTGTTAGCTCAATTGGTAGAGCGCTGCACTAGTATCGCATAGGTCAGTGGTTCGAGTCCCGTACAGGCCTGAATTTGTTTCAGGTCTGATTCTTCACTATTGCTTAAATAGTGCTTTACTGCGAAGGATTGTGCACATATACGTTTCATAACCGCAGTTCATATATATGTATTTCATATATATTTGTTGTTTAAATAAAGTTTTCATAAGAAGCAATGTGCGAATTTTTAATCTTTAACACACCCAAAAAAAGGTACGAAAAGCAGGAAAATTTTGGCAACTTTTCCGCAACTTTTTGGAAATTCAGCAACTTTTTGGCAACTTTTAGACACTTTGATCGGCAACTTTTTTGGGATTCATCGGCAACTTGTGGCTAGGCCTACCATCTGACCTCATGAAATCCTCGCATTCTTCAAAAGCGCAATTCCCTCTTTCTATTCCTCGCACATCCTTGCCCATTTTCAAGTTTTCACCGTGCAACGCCACGCAATTAACTGCTTTGTGCGCAGACACGGTTATGTGAGCAACACTTCCGGTCAGTTATTTTCACTCACGGTAATTTTTGTCTTGGAGGAGGTGGGGGGAGGGTCAGATCCTTTTGTTTAGGCATTTATGAAGGGTCATGCATTAATCCAATCTGGGAAGTGGGAGGGCCACAACTTTTTTGGCAAAAAATTTCTAAAATACCCCGGCCCACCCCCTCCCCCCAATGAAAAACGTACCTTCCCTATAGAACAATGCCAAGGACTGACCCCAACTTGGATATGATATTTTCGAATTTTCAAAGTGCTTCATTTTACCGTTTGGTTAATTTCATTCGTGAGGTTTATATAGAACAGAGAAGCCGGCCGCTGCAGCCACGATCAAAACCGACTTAGTTTTCAATGAATTCTTCGTAGCTCACTTTTAAAATTTGTCCTCTTTATACTGTTAATACAAATTTTTCTGAAAATTCAGAAGGAAACCATAAAAGGGCTGACGATAAAGCCAACTAGTTCAAGCATGTGTTCCCCTGCAGTTTACCGTGGACCGTTATGAGACTATGGAAATTATCTCTTGCACACAAAGCACCACAAAATTTGCATATCAGGCTGAGCAAGAGTTCGTGACTGTAATTGGTACATAGGGTGGACAAGATTGGGTCTTTTAGCCATATTCCTCTTTTCTTTTGTTTTTGACAATCGTTCCGAAGTTTTCAATCAAATCAGTTCAAAACAGGAAAGAGGTCTCGATGGTTTTCAATTGACAGAACTACCCTACGTAGTTTGCATAGCGCGACATTATAATATGATAAATTTGCGAACATGGACTGGCGACTCCCGAAAGAGCAAAAACCTGTACCATTTCTCCAAGAGCAGAAACACGCAAAGTATTGTCTTTCTTAAATTTAGAATTTTTATTTAGTTCACGTGGGAAATAAAACATGCACTAATGTTGTTAATTTAATTACATAAAATTGAAGTGTTCGATTCTTCGAAAGTTAGTAACAAGAAAGATAAATTCTTGGTAAAATAGTTTATTAGCGATCTAAAGAGAAATCTGCTACCCCAAAGCAACGAATTGTAGAGAAAGACCGCATACTTCCTCCCCCCACCCCTCTCTCCCCCGCCACTCCATGAGCAAATTCAACTGTCACGAAAGTTCGTTCGGCCTTTATGCAAATTGTTTTAGAGATTCAAGCGTAACAAATTTGCATACCGTCTATATAGTCAACTCGATCAGTGTTTTAATAAATTTTGTCGCAAAGAACACTAAAACGTCGTATTAAGAACACAAGGAATACAAATTGCAAAGTTTAGAAGTTTTCAGGAGCAGCCGTTTTGATCGAGCGGCGACATAAAGTGACGTTGCAAATGTCAAACTTGCAGAGACCGCAGAATGGAGAAAACGGCAAAACAGACTGAAACTCTGGACTCATATGAACAGGTAAGAATAAAATATTTGAGTTAAGGCTATTATATTCACTTGCAATTGCTACGTGCATCGGAGTCGTGTTAATTTTATTATATCAATGTCTTGATGGTCATACGTACAAAACAGGATGTTGTGATTTTTTTGTCTTCACTATTTTCAAAAAATTGTAAAAAATATTAAATTCATTTCCCCAAACTAAACTTTACATATTCTGAAAGATCATCAACTCTAGTATTATCATTCGTAATCTTACGAAATTCTGAGAAATGGCACATGCTGAAAATTATCGTTGTTTTTCGCCTACCGTTTTACGCAACACGGGAGAGCCAGAAGCTTTTGACTTCTTTTGAATACTGGAATTAATCTAATCTTTATGAAATCACGGTGTTTAGGCAATGACAAGTTGAACAACAACTTGGAACTGTGATAGCTTTCTCTAGCGCAGTTTTTTTTCGATACGCGAGTCGAGTGATTCATGACCTATTTTAAACCTGTTCGGTGTCGCCAAATCGATCCCGGGACTGAAAACGAAACGTTTTGGTGTTTTCGGAAGCAAATAATTTTTTTAAGGAAAAATCTGCACAGCAATTGTCTACTTTCTAAAGGCTACTTGTATGCAAAAGAACGGCGAATTTTAGTTTTTCAACTTTGTCTTGCAATGTTTGATTTTTGCGCGGATTTGCTCTTAAAATGCTTGTTCCTATACAGGAATGTACCTTGCATATGACCTGCACAGTCATAAAGAATGAGATAACGAAAAAAGTCCGGCAGTGCATTCCACCGCTTAGCTGATCGCATGAAAAGTAAAAACAGGAGTTAAGAGCATAATGAAGTTGCCACGAAGATTATAGGACTAAGATCGGAGCGAAAACATATTCTTCATATAAGCAGGAAAATGACTGAAAAACAAACTCTCCTATAACAGTATGAGGAAATTCTGAACGCGGTTGTTGCACAACGACGTAGAGTTGACTTTTGAAAGAAGAGTAGTGTGTGGATACAACTAATCTCCAAGTAGAGATCTAAGTACACTTTTATTAAGTGCTTCAAGCTGATCCACATTGCGTGCTCCACATAAGTGCCAGACAGAAGAGAAATGATAAAAATGAAGTCAACTATACGCTTCAGATTTCCCTGCGTATGAGTTTTCGATAGCGCAATATGACATTAAATTGATTATTAATATTTTTTGCATACATTCGATATATGTTTAGAAAAATTCAGGTTATATATTTCCATTTCAAAAATGTCTAACATGTCCTTTACCGGAAAGGAAAAACCATACTCTGTATCACCGAGGACTAGACCGTGATACTTGGTCTCATTAACTAACATCCCATTTTCATGGTGCCACAAATGTGGCCACCCGACATCAAGAGATACGCATGCTTCTAGAGCTGCCGGATTGACGTGGGAGTAGTAGATCTGATGATCATTCGCATAAGCGTTCAACTTGACTTTCTTGACATGGAAGAAAATATCGTTAGTAAAAATGTTAAATAGTATAGGACCTAGCACCCTCCCCTGCGCAACCCCACGCTTGACGCTTTCCCAAGTCGAAAAGGTATCTCTAACTTTTACTCTCTGAGTTCCTTCAGGGAGATAGTTCCTAATTAGGGCACAGATTTTGTCGTCCATACCATAGGCCCTTAGTTTCGAAAGGAAGAGTGGATACTGAATGACATCAAGCGCATTGGGGAAATCCAGAGAAACTACCGCAACGAGCACCCCCCTGTCTTGCATCATCCTTCAGTCCTCCGTCAATCATAGGAAAGAAGTCTCGCAACTATGAAACTTTCTACAGGCGCTTATGAAATCTGATAAGAGTCCATCGTAGCATTCGTACATCTGCTCCAATAGAAGCCTTTCAAAAATATTGTTTAGAGCAGGGAGCACAGTTACTGGCCTATAGTTGATCTTACAAAACTCGTCGTCTTTTTTATACGAAGGAGTCACCATGCCCATGTTCCAGCTTTATTCCTTGCACCTTAAGCCCTCGAAAATTGTAGCAGGGGAGTCTACAACTGTGTGATGACCTGCGTAAAATTTTCATGTAAATAGCAACGTTGTCATTACCGATATTACAACATGTAATGTCATTTGGACGGCATTGAATAGTCAGGTTCAAGCTTTCAATAGTGCATGGTATTCTTACAAATGCTGATATCCAGAATAAACATTGATATACATGTAAGGAATTGGTCACTAATTGTGTGAATTTTAAAGGTTGGGAATGTGGAGAAGCAAGGACCTATCCACAATTAGAACTGAATTTAATGGGCACTATCCTCTTTTAATTCATGTTTTCACTGCCTTCTTCCTTCAATGTTTAGGAGGACACGTGAAGAAAATGGTTGGGTTGAAATATATATTACAAAGATTTGCCAGCTTGTTTCAGCATAAGTGGAAAAATGGAAAACATAGCTGTGTATTTAATGTATAACCTGAGTTCTTGCACGAGTTATCCAATTTCAACAAATCCAAGTCTTTTCAAAAGCTTTCATGTTAACACTTTGTCTTAGTGAACCGGTGAAGGTCTTAGTAGATGGTCAAATGAATACTTTTTTCAGATCAATGAAGCTTATTGTTGTGTTTCATGTTAGAATGTTGCTTTAATTCCACCTTCCAGGAAATTCATCCACAGGCTGACATGAGATACCATTTAGAACCCCTTTAAGGCCAATAACAACATCTAACTCAACTTTAAAACTAACGAGAAAACTTGATTGATGTTTGTAATTCATTTCTGTAATTTACATGTACGTTAAATATTATTATTATTATTATAAATGAGATCCAGTTATTTTTTCTAGGTTTCTATAAACATCTTCATTATTGAATCCTAAGTCTCTCTTAATCATCAAGTGTGAAAAATAATCTTGTTCTAGCTTGTCTCCGATTAAATCAAACTTCCGCAGCGAGAAAAAGCAGGTGCAAGATAAAATTCGTACTTCAGTAGCCAAAGTTGCCAAGATCATGTATGAGATACTGACATTATATGCAGTTACAGCAGAGGTTATCGAATTAGATAACAGAAAACTCTTAAAAGGACGCCATGTATCAATAAGGAAACGCGAATCTTCGAAAGACAAGTAAGAAATAACAGGTTTACCATGGGTTGAAAGTAACTTCTTTTTAATTTTCTACGCTTATCAGGAGAGGGTGACACGTTGGAGAAATTTGTTGGAGCAGTGTCCCCCTCCCGTCTCCTCTCCAACACAGACTGGTCCCTTAGTCCTCTAGATAACCTCTTCGACAGCCTGTGCTAGAAATTTTTAATAAAGTGAAGAGTTAGAAATGCATTTACTGGAGCTCCGCTCAATCTATCTTTTACAAAAAAATGCGTTTTCACCTGTTTTAAGATACCTTTGGCAAAACCATGTTTTTGAACCCGATCTGAGCTTGTTTTAAGGGCAACCGTAGCGCTTTTCACTTTCTGGCCAAATTGCGCTGACAACATTGCATTTCACCAGGATTTCGTGTTTTCTTGCAGATATAAACGCAATGTAATAAAAAATGCGCGTTTCTGTTCGTTTGCACATACGTTTAGCAAAACCGTGTTTTTGAGCCCTATTAGAGCGTGTTGTCACCAAAAATGAGCCATTTTGCATACTTTGGGCTGAATTTCGTTGAAAACGTTGTGTTTCCGCCTGACGTCAGATTCTATGTTAATTTAAGTGAAAACATTGCGTTTTGGCTTGTTTGCAGCGTTTTTAGCTGGAAAACAGCTAGCTTTGCTAAAAGTACAAAATTACGTATGATGCACGATCCTCGCAGTAGAGAGCGCTATTTATGCAATAGCGAAAATCAGACCTGAAAAAAATAAGGCCTGTACGGAATTCGAACCACTGACCTCTGCGATACTAGTGCAGCGCTCTACCAATTGAGCTAACAAGCCAACTGAGAGCAGGCCGTTAAGTTGATTCGAAATAAACCAGTGATGATAAATCAGATACAATGAATATATGAAGTTCATATATTTTGAACTGCGGTATTAGATACGTATGATGCACGATCCTCGCAGTAGAGAGCGCTATTTATGCAATAGCGAAAATCAGACCTGAAAAAAAATCAGGCCTGTATGGGACTCGAACCACTGACCTCTGCGATACTAGTGCAGCGCTCTACCATTTGAGCTAACAAGCCAACTGGGAGCAGGCCGTTAAGTTGATTCGTAATAAACCCGTGATGATAAATCAGATAAAATGAATATATGAAGTTCATATATTTTGAACTGCGGTATTAGATACGTATGATGCACGATCCTCGCAGTAGAGAGCGCTATTTATGCAAAAGCGTAAATCAGACCTGAAAAAATCAGGCCTGTACGGGACTCGAACCACTGACCTCTACGATACTAGTGCAGCGCTCTACCAATGGAGCTAACAATCCAACTGGGAGCAGCCGTTAGCTCAATTGGTAGAGCGCTGCACTAGTATCGCAAAGGTCAGTGGTTCGAATCCCGTACAGGCCTGATTTTTTTCAGGTCTGATTTTCGCTATTGCATAAATAGCGCTCTCTACTGCAAGGATCGTGCATCATACGTATCTAATACCGCAGTTCAAAATATATGAACTTCATATATTCATTGTATCTTTATCATCACGGGTTTATTACGAATGAACTTAACGGCCTGCTCTTAGTTGGCTTGTAAGCTCAATTGGTAGAGCGCTGCACTAGTATCACAAAGGTCAGTGGTTCGAATCCCGTACAGGCCTGATTTTTTTCAGGTCTGATTTTCGCCATTTCATAAATAGCGCTCTCTAATGCGAGGATCGTGTGCATCATACGTATCTAATACCACAGTTCAAAATATATGAACTTCATATATTCATTGTACCAGTAAAAAGTTAGTACGTTTTTAGGGTTTTTATTCTTTGGCCAAATGTCGCTGAAAACATTGCGTTTCAGCTGGATTTTACTGTTTTCTTACAGATTTCAACGCAATCTAGAGCAAGAAAGGTTTAACCATGGTGTTAAAGATCCTGATTTTGATGATCTTCAGGTTAGGCTACCCCCAAATGTCCTCCGTTTGGAGGAAGGCTGCGCTCACTCTGCCAATTCTCACTTTTACATCGGCATCCGTCCCATTGTATTGTCAAGAATGCCAACTAGGTAAGTAAAGCTTGTCATGTCTTTTAATTTCTCAGTTAGCTCATTTCATTTCATTTTGAGCTTACGGAGCGCTTTTAAACATCACCAATATTTCAAAATCCCAATATCGCATTTTGTAGTAATATCCGCACGGAAAGACTAGGCTGAACTTTGTGAAAATCGCAACATCATCATCTACGTCACGACGTAATCCAATTAGGCACCCCGTAGTTAAATTCGGAATTACAAGCACATTTTAGAAGTTAGCACCGTGTTCGATCAGGAATTCAGTACAGGAAGCTAAGCTTGCATAGCTAACGAAGGCAGGTTGGTTTTTATCCCTGCTCTCGTTTCAAGGTCTCGTCCATTTCCCATGGCAAAGTTGTTTAAAATAACACATTCCGTGCGCTAGCGGAGGGCGTCTGTTTTTCTTTGCCCAAGCCGTTTGAGACGGGAAGCAATCTGATACTAATGTAGATTTAACATACTCAAGCGTTTGTCACGCAAGGTCGAAATAATTTCAATGACAAAAACATTTTATTGGTTCCTTCTCGCGGTTTTTCGGCCACGAGAATCACTTTTAATAAACTTTTTAAATAGATAATATAGAATATATTACCTCGGGAGAGTGTTCACCAACAAGCGGAGCTACAACTGTGGGAGGACTCGCCCCCACGCCGTTGAAAATCCCTATGGTAACTATATTTAACGGAAAATCATTAGACTCAGTCGTGAGTGAAAGAAGACACTGTGGTACGGTTTGGCTCGAAGATTATCAAACAGATGACATTGTTTGACGGAGGGATACTGAGAGTCTTGTGCTAGAAGAAAAAAGTGATGCGGGGATCAATTCAAAGCTTCAACATGGCTCCCCCCTCATATATTGGTCAAATTTTGGTCCTCGGTCGTATTTGTGCGGACCTCGCTGCGCTCGCTCCGTACTACCACCATGATTTTGGGCCAACAATCCTCAGTACGGCCCTCGCGCTTGGTTAGTTAGAAATTATTCTTTTGCGGCAACTGCTTATTTGTCTTCCTTTGCATAGCCTCTGTAATTAAGAAGGCTGCCACATTAAGTCTCTGTAAGTAGACCGCAACTTTAAAGAAAATCCGGAACAACGTGGCGTGCCACTTTGGCAGTTTGTTTAGACCGGCGCTTTGCAACATTTTTGGAAAACTTCCTCGAAGTGATAATTTTTAACGAGGGTTAGCTAGAAAATTGCTCTAAAAAATGCCTTACTAATCCTGCGATAAGGGTTGCGCGTTTTTTCCTTAGTATGGCTGGATAACTCGTCTAGAAAGTACGGCATCTTTGTGACCTTCTCCTTCATCCAACGCCCAAGGAACGGTGATGCCCAGAACAGGTGATCTAGTCCGATTGCTGAAGGGTGTGTTAAGAATTGGCGCTCAATCCAAAATCAAATCTATTGCGGCCTCAACATCGGTATTTAGTCCATAGGCCAGGGCCCGAAAAATGGCCTTTCAGTACCACTCGGGGGGAAAAATGCTATCATATATTTTTGAAAAATACAGTTAATCTAGTTTAATATTATATATGATAGCAGTGTCCAATGAGTAGCTGAACAGGTAATATCACGTGATCAAGTGACGTCACTGCTCTCCACAGAATTGACAGAAAACAAATGATAACTGGCTAACACTATTCTTTTGAAGCGCGTTAACCGTTTTTTAAGGGTGTTTTATGTATAAAAATGATACAGGTCTCTTACAGATGAGTTTTTTAACTAAAATGCACTTAAATGTACGCGTAAATTTCTGAAACAGTTTTGTTTCAAGTCTCTTCTCGCAAAATTCTCACCAAATGGAAGAAGAAAATAATAGCAGAGTAGTATACGGCGTCTGTTGAGACATACCCGAGGAGACTGGAACCGAGTTTACTCGGACAAAGAAATTCAAGATGGCGACCGGAAATGAAATCAGATGCATAGTCACGTCGTGAAAATCTAAAGGTCCCAGGTTCAAATCCGGGTCTCGACCAATTTATATATATATATATATATATGATTATACCTCGAGATTTAGGTTACTTGAACTTTTACTGCAACTCTGAGTTTCATGCCTCTTGCGAAGCAATCGTTAGGCAACTGCCAGAATTAGGATTAGGATTAGGATCTCCTTCAAACCCACTAACCGTTCCTGTACATGTCCATCCCAATGGAGTAAGTCTTGCTACTGGTTCCCAGGGTTGCCCTCGAACAACCTTGAACGAGTAGTGTAGTTCAGCATAATCACCTCCAATCAACAAGTCTACTATTGAACGGATGCCTGGGTTTGGAGACTGTATCCCTTTCAAGTGGGTACAATTTACTGCATACTTTCCGCAGTCAATAGCTTTCATGTTTCCTGTGACTCGTTCGGCTGTGGATGCACTTCTCGTAACTTTCACATTTCCATCCAAACTTTCCAACTCGACCTCAACTGGCATAGTCTCAAGGGTTTCAACCTGTCCATTTAGAACATTCACAGTTACACTTTGAGGATGCCCTTGAAGTCCAAGCTCAGCGGCTACGTCAGCATTTAAATACGTCTTCGTTGAAGCATCGTCCAGCAATGCATTCACTTTAATTCTGCGATAGCCGTTCTTCAGAAACACTGGTACTGTGCGCAGGGCCACAAATCTTGGTTGCACAATCTGTGAAGTCAATGCGGTGTGAGACCTCTCTGTTACCTGCTGAACTGGGTCTTGGGGAAGAGTAAGAGTCATTTTGTTAATCGTTTCGCTCTCTGCGAGGACCTGGGAACCACCTGATGCTCCTTGTTCCACATCACGGCGGTCAGGAGAGTTCACCTGTTCACTTCGATCTGGTGCTACAAGATCTCTGTGCAATAATCGGTTGTGAGTGTTCTTACAATTATTTATCCCGCAAATTCTTGATTCATCACGCGTTTCTCCACTATGATCTCCTCCTAAGCAATGATAACACAGTTTAAGGCTCTTGGCAGCTTCCCATCTCTTTGGAAGGCTCATAGCCTCGAACCTGTCACAGCGCCAAACTCCATGATGACCACCGCAAACTTTACAAGGTCGAAATCCAACTCCTCTCTGATTTCCTGAAGATTTCTGCGTGTTACCGAAGAAGGTCACTCCACCGTCCTTCTTAAGTCCTTTCTTACTCAAACTGTGAATTGTTTCCGATGCTACTGTCCGAAATTCTGCTTTCCTGGATGATGAACTCTCTCAACGTTTCCAATGACTGCCAACGACCATTTTCATGAATCCACCGGTGATAATGCGCTAACATTTCTTCTGTCAATTTCTTACACAAACTGAGGTACAGTGATCCGCTTCCTAATTCATCATGCCGACCAGCTTCCTTCAGGTTTACCACAGTAACATCTAAAAAATCTGCAAGTCTCTTGAGGTCCCTTGCATTTTCAGGGCGAAGTGGCTTCAAGTTCTCCAATTCTTCCAAATGCAAGGCAACCTGACGCCGTTTGCTGCCAAATTTTCGTTCCAATCTTTCTTTTGCCGTCTCATAAGCCGTCGCAGAGTAGCCCAAAGGTTCCACGACCTTTAATGCTTCGCCAGATAAATATTGACGTAACTGAAGCAATTTATACTCTGGTGTAGCAGGTGCCTTGTCCACACACGCCATGAAAGCCATTTTTCCAACCCTCATACAACCTTTTATCACCACTGAATACGGCAATTGAAAGACACTTGAGCTGATTCCACATATCCGTAACAAGCGATGGCGTTGAACGACTTTCTTCTAAATTGTTCGCAGAAACTTTTCTTGTTTCCAGTCCTTTGAAATCCGATTCTTTCAAATTTTGAAGTTCCCCTTCAACAAATAAACGACTTTGATACTGGCGACCTACTTCTTCCAAATCTTCTTTGTCACGAGCGCTATCTTGTTCTCGCTTAATTTGCTCCTCTAGAGTTTGCTTTTCCACGCTTTTCCGTAAGACGCTTTCTTCAATTTGACGTCGACGAGTATTTTCAGATGCGTCACTTGCCAAACTCGATAGTTCGTCCTTCCGATTGTCCAAATATTCTTGAACCTTGTCATGAGCCTCGGAAAATTCCACTTCTAATCTGTCCATTTCATCGCTGAGCTTTTTGCGTTTTTCTCTCTCTTTGCAGCTCAAATATTCTTGAGATAATTCTTCCATTGTTGACATTGCGCGTTCTTGCACTTCACAGAGCTTTTGACAAACTTCCTTGACTTCCCGCCGACTCGGATAATCTTCTTCGTCTAGAAGGCTCAACAACTTGTTCTTTATCCTAGTGAAGGCTGATTTATCCTTCGCCTTTTGCTGCTTTAAATTTTCGATACGGTCCTCCTCTTCGTCCATAGCTTCGTTGTGCTTTCCGTCCACTGACATAATTAGAACCCCGCTGTGCTACCATTAAATGTTCACGCCATGATCCCACTGATTAACGCGATTGTCTCCTGTTCACACACTAATTAGCGCAATTGTCTCCTGCTCAACGTTTCCCAAAAGATGGAAATCAATGAAGAGATACCCTAAGATGCAAAGTCCTGAAGCTCAGAAACGTGTCGCTGAAGCATACCATCAAGCAGAATGTATGGCGCTAAAACAGAAGATTCAGGAGATTGAAAAGAATCTTGCTGCACAGAAAGAACAATATCGAACCTTGCTAGAACAGCGTCAAAGTGAGCTGCAACAACTGGAGGGAGGTCTTGGAAAAGAAAAGACACCCTAGATATCCCACCAAACACAGGTTAAAACTGAATTGGCTGGATTACAGACAAAATACGATCAACTCTGCACAACTTAGACACGATGGTAAACTGTAGAGAGAAACCACTTACACAGGTGATAACTGCGAAATCTGAAGAAACTCTAAACAATGGTGAAAAGACCGACCCATCTCCTTCCTGAGATAGTGATATGGTGAGGTAATTGGCGTGGTAAATGTGAAAACACGCGGAGCCAATAATAATAAAATGTTACAAATAAAAAGTAGAGAGATTCTTGCATTGTTTTTATTCGTTACTGTGACACGTTAGACTTCTATAGCGGATCATGTCGCACTTTTGCCGATGCTGCAATACAACATTCACGCGTTCGCAGACTAGAACCCGTCACGAAAAGAATTCATGTGTGAACTCGAGGATCGTTCCAAATCAATCGTACCTTTCCATTGTGAATCACCCGCCCATTCTACCCGCGACTACAGATCCGTTCCAGTCGTTAGATCTATCGCAAAGGTGTTGTGAGGTCTTCAAAGTTAAAACACCTAGTAGCATATTAATCATAGGACCTACAGGATTAGGTAAAACTTGCTTCACCAAATCATTGATGCTACACCATTTGGATGAATTGTTTGTATTACCCCCTTCCGTCATTCACTACTGCTACGGCGTTTGGCAAGATGGATACCGCGAGATTCAACAACGCGGCATAAAACTTCACGATACACCACCCGATGAAAAACAGTCGACGCGTTGGTTTCCTAAAGATGGCCGGTTGTTGGTCATGGATGATCTTATGACAGGAGGGGGAAATGATAAAGAAGTGTTAGACCTTTTTACCAAACATTGACACCACCGTAACATTACTGTCACCTAACTTTGTCAAGATATGTTTCCGCCTGGTAAATACGCTAAAAGTATTTCCAGAAATGTTCATTACGTTGTCGCTTTTAAGAACCCTCGAGATCAGCTAGGGCCAAAAAATTTATTGTTACAAGCTTTTCCCATGGAATGGCAAGATATTATGCAAGTGTGTTCTGAGGCAACGCAGCGGCCTTTTGGATATATCACCCTGGATTTACAACCTAGTAACGATGCTCACCGCGTATTCAGTCATTTTTCATCAGAAGTGTCTCTTTTCTGCTTTTTATAATTAAGTATTTTTTTAAATTAATCTTTGTGGTGTATATGTTGTAATCATTTTTATATTTCGATTTTAGCTCCAATTTTTATATTTTAATTGTATTTTTATATAATACCCATTTAGTATTTAGGACCTCTATGTAAACCACTATTGTGAGGGAGTTTCCTAATAAAAGATTGTTATTATTATTATTATTATTATTATCTTTTGACGCATGAAGGTTGCATACGAGTGTATCCTAGAAACGTTAAAAACATTCCTACATATTGGATAGAAATCATTTAAGAACATCCACCAGCAAGTACACATTGTGAGAAAGAGAGAAAAATCATCTGCGTAACCATGGCAAATAGTTCTAAAGATCTAGATGTTTTCGGTGATCTGACAGAAGAAAAAGAGGGAAAGGAACCTGAAAGCCCGGGTGATGATGATGAGGATGGTGATGACGGTGACGATACTATCGATGATGATGACGGTGACGAGGATGACGATGACGATGACGGTGACGATGATCGTGGTCAGAATTGAAACAGGAAGTAAAAGATGAAATGGAAGCTACCATGGATTCACAAGAAGAAGAGGGGACATCCAATTATGCGCTCTTATCTTTAGGTAGGCGTTGAGAAGGTTATACTTGCGTCGTCTAAAGTGGCATGACCGTATTAAAAAAGACAAAATACAGAGGCAAGTCATGCATACAGCTCGACGATTAATGAATGAGGACGGAATGGACAGGGAGGAGGCCTTAGAGGCCGCCGTGGACAGGAGAAAATTCCTAATAAATCGTCTGCTAGAAAGCCCGATATTGGATGTCACCGATGATGATGATGATGATGATGATGATAATGATGACGTGGATGATGATGATGATAATGATGTAACACAGGAAGAGGAGGAAATGAATACACTGAGTAACTGATGTGATCCGTGAAGTAGGGGTGAAAAAGTATGTCATTCCTTTAAACAAAGACAAAATAAAGTTGTGTTGTAAACAATCTTTTGTTCAATTTTATTTGCTCTTTCAATAGCTATGAGACACAAATGTTTTATTTTAACTCGACAAAAAAAACTGTTTCGACAAGAAATAAAACTACATTACATTATTCACTGTCCCCATTCCACCTAAATCCGTTATTTTTTTAATTGAAACCTCTGCTATAGCAAAATAAAGTTCCACTCTTTTGAAAACAACACCGTTCCTCATGAAGTTGATGATTTGTTTTAAACGCAATATGTTTTCCACAGCTCTTACACTCGAAGGGCTTTTCCGGTAGAGGTGACGCCCCCTGCTTTAGTGGACTTGATTTCTTATACATTGCTTCTTCTTGTTTGGTAAGTGCTTCTTCTATCGCGTTATTCTCCACTTTTTCTGTATCAGATGGTTCCACCCGCGTCACCTAGGTGTTCCAATCTACCTATGTGCTCGATAGTTCTGTTTTTGCAAACATGTCCTCTACATCCGGTTTTGGTAGTAAAATCTCTGGAGCACTAATGGTTGGTGTACGGGTTTTCTCTCCCTTTTTCTCTTTCGGATTATAAAGTGGAGTTCTTTTTGCTCGCTGCTGTGTCTTCTTCTTCTTTCTTTGATTCGATCTTCATGTAAACCTGCTCGTTCTAGACTCTATAAGAGAGGGAAACCCTACGTCTTAATATGCTTTCTATTTCTTCGATGAATGACATAAGCACAGTACGTTTGTGTGTTACCTTTTCTCTGTAGTAAACGTCCATTACCTAATTTCATACCGTGAGGTACTGGGTCGAGTGCGGACTTTCGCGGACAAATTTGAAAAACAAACATGGCGTACGCCGCTACAAAGGAGGAGGCGTCCTCATCAGAAGTTTACAGTTTTGAACTTATAAAAGAACAGATAAAAGAGGAAAATATCAAGTCCCTGGATTGTGATGTCTTATCCAAATTTTGTGCTAAGCTACAGCTTGAAACATCGGGCACAAAAGAAGCCCTCATTGAACGGTTGTCCTCACTACAGGACGATGCCCTGATTGAAAAAAGGATAACTTTGATCGATAAGAAGTTCAAGTTTCCGACGTCACTGCCGAGAGAAAGCGTTCCTCAAGCTACAGCAAGATGGAAATTTGACGTTTCACTCTTTCCCAAGATCGGACAAGGTGAAATAGATGCATATCAATCGCATAGGTGCCAGGGGAGAAAAGGGCAGTATAGAAAGGCTTACAGAATGTTCCAGTCTCGAAGAGTGAAGCATATTAAAGCTATACAAGGGGAAGGATTGTCAATATATGTAAAAGCCAGCGTTTTGAAGAGTTTTTCTTCAGACGTAACTCGCACAGTTACAGTGCTTTTTGAGGGAAATAAACCGAAAAGGGCATTCTGCGAATGTCCTGTGGGTGCCTGTGGTTTCTGCTGCCATGCAGTTCTTGTTCTTCTTCAGCTTAAATACTTTACCGAACACAACAACTTTCTTTTGGCTTTGACTTGCACCCAGAAACTCCAAAAGTGGCACTGCCCCAGTACCTCTGACGAGGCAAAAGCCAAGCAAAAGCAGCATCTCACATTCGGTTGAAGTACTTTGGAAATGTTCGATCAGGAAGGAAAGCCATTTTCCACAAGAGATCAACCAAAAAAGTTGAAATACATTCTTCCGAGTCTGTGATTGACATTGACAGGGGTGACTGGCTTACAAGAGATGTAGGTGAAATCAGTCACAAGGTACAAGATAAACTTGAAAGTACTAACATTGACATCTCAAATCATTTTCTCAAGTGCTTGACAAAGTACAAAATAGAATCTGGCTTGAAAAAACATCTTGAATACAGAAATGGTTATCACTGTAAAATCATGCAGGAGCATGATTATGCCAAGCACTCAGTGTATTATGACGAGACATTACTCATGCCTAGATACAAGGGTAATGCTCAGGACATATGACACTCAAAGTTAGGGCCCTGTCAACCAGAATCTAATGATGTTCAAGAGAATGCCAGCAAAACAAACTGGTCTCTATTTTCCACTGACAAGTTTGAAGACTTGCTCAGTTTACTTTCTCAAAGTAGTGATGAAATCATATCAGTAAAGCTCCCTAAGTATGAAAAGATTGATGTTATTGGTGGAAGTAACTATGTTGATGTGGTTCAAGGTTCAAGTGAATGGTTTGCAAACAGGATAGGAGTTATTACTGCAAGCAAGTTGCCAACATTACTGGTTATGAATGGGCCCAAGGAGTTTGATGCAGCTTGGTTTTGCATCAACAACAAGCTGGATGAAAGCACTTATCAGCCAAAGAAATTCAAAAATTTTTAAGAGGGGACAAAGATATGAAAAAGCAGCATTGGATAACTTTACAGAAGTATCAGGTATGGGGGCAATTATAAATTATCATAAATTAAATGAGGGAGGGTTGATGTCAGATTTTCCCTTTTTGTATTCTAGGTGCCCCAGTCTATAGCTGTGGCTTCTTTAAGCATCCACAAAACCCCCGAGACGGAGCAAGCCCAGATGGCATTGGCGAGGCATTTTCTGTTGAAGTTAAAATAAGAGCTGGAAACTCAGAGATGCCACTAGAGAAAAATTCAGGGACTCACTTAGTTCAGACTAACTTCCAAATGGCCTGCACCAATGGTGATATCACATTTCTCCAGTCTTATTTGCTGGAGAAAGACATCTCCCATTTCTTCTATGTAAAAAGAAATGACTTACTAGTAAATGTAGTCAAAGATATTACAGATCACATGCTGCAGAACACAACTTTTACTGATTGGCATTATGATGAACACTCCTATCTCAAGAAATTAGGAGAGCAACTTCTAGGAGGCATTGCAACTTTTGAAAGACTTCGCCCTCTTAGGTCATGGATTAATGGACTTGCTACAGATATAAAAAGAGTGTCATTTTGTTGATAGAGGACATACATTTTTTTCGTGAAATGTACTCAACTGTATAATTTGTAAACTAAACATGTAGATCATAGTCCGGATTGTGGCTCCTTTGCATAGCTCTTAATAGTATCACTTAGGGGTTTAAAATTAAACTTGGCATGGTAAGTGTTTCTTATTTCTAGTTTTCAGAAGTGAAAAGGAAAGGCAATGCGAAATTTTGATCACAGTGGCACTTTAAGTTACCAGGATGTTCAGTTGAAGGTTAAATCTATCAAATTAGATTTCATGTTCTTTGGACGTCATGGGCATTGATAGCAGTTTCTCTGAACAAAAGAACATTCATGATATTTAGCCTGGATTGTATCTAATCAGCAATATCAATATTGCATGGCTCAATAAAACAAAACTTGAGACTCCGCAACTTGCTCAGTTGACAGCTTATTTATCTGCTTTACCTTCTGTCTCCTTTGGTCCAATAGGCCTCTTGAAAATATTTACAATGTGTGCAAGTAATTTGTGCACATAGCCAAGGAGATCGATTCTACTGGAAGGCCAGCATGCATTGATAATGGCCCAGTCTCTCATTCTCCCTATGTAGTTTTCATTGTAGATTCTCAGGGTGGCAATATCAAAGTTTTTACTGATCTCTGACTCATCATACTGAGCATCAAACTTTGAAGGTGGTCGGTTATGATGCAAGCCCTTCTGAAGACACATTTCTGTGATGCCAAATCCCTTGTCAGTCAGTACAACACTTCCTCTCCTCACCATATCAAGCACTCCACACTGTTCTGTGATATCATTGTCTGAAATTGTTCCTGGATAGGTATCACTGCATTGTAACAGGGATCCCTGTGGGGTGATCCACACTGCAGTCTTTCCAGTGGTGTGGTTCTTATACTGGCTAAAAGTGATATTACTCAATCACTTCCTTTGAAGCCCGTTGCACTTTCGTCATACGGTGATACGATATCTCTAGAGTTCTCCGGTTGTTTTTACAATACTTTGAGGCACAACTCCAGTGCCACTTCGTGGCGGACGCCATGTTTGTTTTGAGTTTGTCCGCGAAAGTCCGCACTCGACCCAATACCTCACGGTATGAAATTAGGCAATAGATGATGAGGATGAATGATCCAAACTTCTTTTCCAACTTTTGCAAAACATTCCATACGCGAAAGAGTATTACAGACACCACGATCCATATTCTCCCTTTATCTTCAACAAATTGCGGGCAATTATCCTCGATAAACCAGCGAATGTGCCGAAGGGACGTAGACCTTCCTCTAATTATTTCACCACGAAATACAAAGGACATCTTCTTAAAAGACTCGGGAGAATTAAGAATAGCTTTTGCGATGACAGACACATGAGTCTCTTTTTTAGACATGTTTTAAACTCCGTGTTGTCATAAACTCAGTGCTGCTATCCTGCTCACCACCACTCTTATACACTCTATGCTAGATTTTCATTGGTCTATCATTGATTGACGCACTCAGAAAATAACTTTTTTTAGTCGTCATATTTTGTCTAAACATGTATTGTTCTGTTGGAGTGACAGACAACCATCCATCCGTCAATCCTATAAATACAATAAGCACAAAGGGATTGTAGAAGCAATTGTAATCTTTCCGAGAATAAGCACAATAGGATTTGTAGATCCTATTCGAATCTATTTAAAATAAGGGAACCCCGTAGGATTACACAATATTCAAATGAGCATAAGGCCATTTTTTTTGTTTTTCTACACAATTCCATGTGTATTCTGTCGCTGTAGTAATGTCTGGGTTTCACGATTTTACATGTAAATGTGGAGGCTGTGAATCGTGTTTGCTAAAAGATGAGTTATTTCTATTCGAGCGAAGGAAAAAAGCAGGGAACTCTGGAGACAGACTTGGAGTTAAAAGCAGAAGAGCCACTGTACGCGGACTAGCATTATCGAAGAAAGGAGACTATGAAGTATCTTTGGAGAGTGGAGAAAAATTGGAAGATAAACTAAAAGAAGTAAAATTAACGGATGATGAAAACCTTCCAGACAAGAAAACCGTAGAAAAGGAAATGAACCTTTTGATTGTTGAAACACGTTGCTTACAAGATCAATGTAATTCATCTGAATTACATTGGAACGTTCATCATCGGGCATCTCTTCCCCACCCCCTCCGCGGCACGATTGTCAGTCACGAGAGTGTTAAAAGAAAAGCACCATTTTTTTGGAATATTGACTACACCCTCACATAGTTTGGCAGGTATTGGTTGCCATGAAAACTCTCAATCGGTGCTATTTGAAAGATTTACATTACGTGTGTGCAGGTCGGCTCGGTTAATCACCTTGGTTTCGGATGGAGCGATCTTATATAATTGCTAAGATCAGGATAGCCTAAGCAGAACTTGATCGAGTTTTAATCAATCGCAAAGTCCTAGCGAAGTTAGGTGGTTTCAAAACAAACTGAAAGTCGATTTGATATAAGTCGATTTATGACAAACTGAATTCGATTTGATACATCTACAAAATCGATGCGAAACATCAACAGGGTCGATTTGAGACGACCTCAGCAGGTCGATCCCAGTCCAGTTTTGGTCAATCTTACACGTATGTTTACGTTACAAAAATTCACTTGTCGCCATTTCAAAGAAAATTAAACTAGAAAGAGACATTATTGAAATTACCTATGAAGCTAGCGAAAGAACCTTTGATAAGTCAGTCAGCTGACCTGAAACGCTAGCGAAACCACCCAAAACGTTAGCAAAACGACTCCCAGGCGACACGACTGCAATTCCCTCAGTGGCCAGTTGAGCCTTTAAAATATTTTTGGGTACAATAAAAAAACCTGATTATTATCGAGGAGATCTTCAAATTGCAGTAAGGGACCGAAATCTGTTTCCAAATTTCCTCAGAAAATGTTTCTTTGCTGATTGGAATCATAAAGTATCTGACACTGACTACCACATGTGTGATCATATGTAGTATGTTGTCTTTTCTCATAAATCAACTATCTTAACTAGCCTAGTATTTTCTGATATACTTGATCCAATAAACCCAAGCAGTTTGTCATAGCCTTGCGATTCGATATCATGTGAAATAATTGGTTTTATCCAGGGTAGATTCACCTTCCAAGTATGAGCGCTTGTTTACTTTGTCTGGTCTGTTGTAGTCTCGATAGTAGTGGCACTGAAAGTATCTATTAACTGAAGACGGAACACCAACCGGAGAACGATGACCTTACACCCACAACGAAAATATTGCACGCTACGCTTGGTGAGATGTTGAAGTACACGTTATTGATGGGGTTTTAGTCTGCAGAAAAAGCTGGGATCAAACCACAAAACGGGGACGTTCGCGTAAACGCTTTTCCAGGCCACGAAATACACGATGTCGCTCTTTACGCTTTGAGTGACGTTGAAATAGACCTTATCGATTGGTTCTTTGTTTTGTAGAAAAAGTTGGGTTTAACCACAGAACAAATACCTTCACGTGATCATGAACGCCTTGCTGGGCCCCCAAATACATCAACAACAACAACAACAACAGCGTTTATTTTAGCAACATAAAAAGTTCAGCAAAAGCTGATGTGATCGTGTACAAACAATAAGACTAAATTCCTAACTAATTACAAGAAGACTAATCTGGTAAGATTTCTACACATTTACAACAATAAAAATTCTATATAGTACATCATTATAACATACGTAGCTTAAAAATACACTCGAGTGACTTTTTAAAAGCGTCAACGTCTTCAATTGATCTCATTTGATTTTCCAGAGCGTTCCACCGAGTAATTGACTTGTATGAGCATGATTTCTTGACCATATCGGTCTTAGGTCTAGGTAACTTAAATGTCATTTTCCTCCTGAGGTCGTAACTACTTACATACTTCTCAAAACTGCAGTTCAAAGGACATGTAGGTAGGTGTTCGTTTTAAGGAACCCTATAAGGACGCGTTGTGGACGTTTATACAACAAAACATAACGAACGATATCGTGTCTTTTGCGGCCTGACTAAGCGTTTTGGCAAAGGTTTTCGTTTGCAGTTTAAGCCTACTTTACTACCAAACCAAGACCCCATCGAAAAATATTTGTTATCGACCAAGCGGAAACTCTAGATGGCTGGGTATTCGCCGAGTTCTTTTTGCGTTTTTGTGGAACTAAACCAAGTCGGGGTATATAACACGAAAAATTAACGAGGTAAATATCTAGACATCTTGACCGCACAAGTTGGCCAATGAAGGATTTCTTGAATAGCAAAAATATTTCGCCTAATAAGAATAAAACATGACTTGTTTGTTTTGAGAGCGCGGTGGGAAAAAAAGCCAACTGTTGCAGAGCAATATATCGGGTCGTTTATGGTTTCTTTGTTTTGACTGTCTTCCGCCACTTTTTGCGACTACATCGCCGACATTGCCCCAAAATCAGGAACTTAGCAATTTTCTTCTTGCGCGGGATCAAAGCGAGCCCATCATGGGCCCATCCTGCTCGCTCGGGTAGCCAATCTCAACATAGGATTCGCTCCATACTGCTCACGGATGCTGCCAGTGATATGATAGCGTGTGTTACAATGCCTTACAAAATGTAGTAGCGATGTCTCATGAGATAGACGTCTTTTCCATGTTGTTTTTCTTCATTAACAGACTCCTCTGACCGCGGTACCAAGCCTCAGCTGCTGGCAAATCACAAGAGGCAAACCCACATAATTCTGCTATCATCCGTAGCTATAGAAGCCTTTCCAATCGTGTTATGGGTGCGCAAGTCGACGCATTCAGCAAAAGTATTGCACTTTTTTTATCCTTTCCTAAATCTAGCTCTCTCATCACAAAAGTGCATGTTTCCTCATTAAAGTTCTGCTCGCGCTGGGCTCTTCCCGACGAGGTCTTTGCTCTCTACTTCCCACATTACACCCATAAATCTCTTTGCGTTTTCCTTCGTTTGAGAAATTTTCTCCAATTGTTGCTTCATTGCTTTAAGGGCTATTTCACTTCATAGCTCACTGGTGAAATTCTTTCCTCCCAGATCAGATCTGCCAGATCAGACAATAGCCTATGATTTCTAATAATAAATGTTAACAATTTCCATGATTCGAGCAATGAAAAATATAAATTTCACAGCGAAGCCGTCTAGTTTAGTCTGATCATAGCAATCAAGTTTCGTTGGAATCTCGATAATAATCGACCGCCACCTGTTTATTTACAAGTGTCTTAGCCGACGAGCATTGAAAATTCCGCCTTGAAGTCTCTATTTTTGTGTTCTTTCTTTATTAACTGTCTTTTTTTAAAGCGTCATAAAACGGCAAGGTTAAGAATCGAAAGAACTTTGAGACACCACGCTACCTTGGAACTTACCCATGATGCTCTGCAAGTTTGACTTCATGGTTTCGCATAAGTCTTCTTTCAAGTCAAATGAAAAAAATCTTGGCTTTTAGCCAAAACATTGTTTTGAAATGCTATTAAATGTCACACGTACTGATTTAATTACTTTACTAAAGAAAGAAGGCACCCGAAATAACCGTTTTATCGTTGGCCTTGTTTCCATGCAGAGCGATAATTCTTTAAATAAACGAGTACGTAAGAATTGGGAAAGCTACCCTTTCGCGATTGCTGTCAAATGAATTTGTAAAGTCTTTCATATACATAACCTTTCATCAGATATCACTCACCTATTGCGTCCCTGAGTGGTACCGAGAGCCTCTCTGACCCATGGACTAATTGCTGACAGTCTGTAGATGTTCAGAAATGACTTTACGGCACGACACTAGCTTTTATTTATTTATTTATTTATTTATTTATTTAAAGATTCGTACAGTATACAGGCGAGAGAACAATAGGACGCGTAGTCCCCTACTGGGTCCACTGCTGAAGTAATATTAGCCGAAGTATCAAAAGAACGACCTTTTTCTCGACCTAGCTGTTTTAATCTGCAAACAGTTTCCATCCCAGCCAATTTCTGTGAATTTTGTAACTAATTTAGGAAGAACGTTGTTAACTCAACAGAGATTCTTTGTTTGTATTAGTGATTTCAAATGGCACATCGTTTCTCATACCTTATCCTCAGGTCTAGTTGACCCTATCTATTTCATTCTGTTGCCGGCTCCATACTTAGTATTCTTCTCCTATTTCAATCATTTTGTGCTCTGCCTCTGTTTCCCCTTTACTCTGACTCCTGATCCTTTCCTTAATTTTTTTCCATAGCTATTTGTTTTTTTTTTGTTCTGCTAATTGGTTATGTCACTATTACATTGAACTCTGCATGAGATCCCCGCTGAGAAGTTAAAAAGTTTCAAAGCAATGACTAACTGATAAGAAAAATTATCATATAAACAAGCTAGTTAAAAACGTTACTCATGGATATTCGGGGCCGTAAAATTGCAAGATCGGAACAGGATTGAAACAGTTTTAGTGAGTCACATTTACACTATTATCAGATTGCTTCCCGTCTTCAACGTCTTTGGCAAAGAACATTTGACCTATCACATATACTTAAATCGTCCTCTTTCAAGTCCACAATGCAGCTCAATTTTAACCCAGAACTTTTCTTAAACCTATAGATGTTCGACTACACAAAGAAAAACAGACGCCCTCCGTTAGATTACGCAATGCAAGTAAGTAAGTAACTCAACTTTATTCAAGTTTCGTGTAACTTTATCATGTTGTTGTCAATTGGGGACACCGAAACATAAATAACAAAATAAGACTAATATATTCATACTATAAGTGGTAGAAATAAAGAGTGTGTATAAGCACAATGTTAAAAATTGTAGGAATATAATTTAGGAGGAGGGTGATCGTGGTTCGGAAAGGATCATGGGTGATTTAGAGAATCTCGCTTCATTTGAGCCGACCTTCACCGCGTTCGGAGCTCTCGGTGCTGTGCTCTCTTATGGATGCCATAACTACCAATGCGTTTGGTGTCGATTTTTTGCAGCCTCATCGAAATTTGAATCTCCACTGAATTGATTTTGACTTTCGGCATGTCTGCACTGTGAAGTCATTGCCCTTTTTGGCCTTGAAATTGGTCGGTGGACACATTAGCTTACACGATAAACTTGACGAACGCCGAATTGTATTTTTCCCCGACGGAAAAAAAGTCAGGGAGCTTGCAGAAATTTCTCCCTGTGCTATCGAAGAACGGAGTTGCTGTAATTTAGAGGTAAGAGTTCTGGAATATTTCTAAACTATATAAAGTCAACTCGATCTTTTCGTAAAAGCGTTTGTTTTGCAAGTCGCGCGATTGTACGAGATTGCCTTTCAAACGCATAAAGTTACTTAATTAGGCTTTCTTTTGGTTTCTTCAGATTTTGAGCCTCAATAATCTGTATAAATGTATTATAGTTTTTGAAGCTCAACTGAAATCGTGTTTAATGATGAGTTCAACCGTCTTAAAGGACCATCAAATGAAAATATAATACTTATTATTCGCCCGGCGTGCGGGAAGTGTTTCTCGCCCTCTAACCAGAATGTTTTGAAAAGTTTTTAAGTTCTACGGCGGACATCTCATTTGTGTTATATGATAATATTTGTATGTTCTGTCTAAATATTATTTATTTATTTTAGCCATAGTTCTATCTTGTCGTGTGGCGCTGTTTGCAAGTCTCACATCACCTTGCCACGACTACTACGACTTAGTAAAATCGCTATAACTTGAAAATGGTAAGAGGTACATTGGGGTTCATGGCAATATTTAGCTTCAGCATATATTCCAGCATCTTTCTCTGTCAATTTTGGGAGTATTCATCGCGTTTGATAGAAGTTAGAAGCATTTCAGCACGCGCAAAATTTGTCCGAAGTTGAACGTTGTGGGTTATGAGCGACTCTCCTTTGAGAGAAGAGAAACAACACAAATATATCTTACCTTCCAAAAATTCACGCCACGAAAGACCTTCGTTTAAGTATTTTTGATTCTGTATAAAATTATTTCTGTCAAAATAAAGTTCCTCAACTTTTAGTCTATACCTCTCTCCAAATTCCTCAACTTTTAGTCTATACCTCTCTCCAAATAGCAAAAAGTGAAAAGATGTTTAGGTGTAACCTGATTGGCGACTGAACATCACGTGGAACGTGATCACCCTCCCCTGGAAAAGACCAGTGAATGAATAATGATAATGAATGATTATAGTTTAAGAATCAAATAGAAAACAGCCAGTTGGACATTTCTCAAGCAAAAAGCTTTCTAGGTCCATTTTCTTAATTTGTCTTTTTAAAACTCTTCGAGTCACATTGTGTCCGTACATTTCCCTGTAATTTGCACCATAAATAAGGCCTTAGATGTCCGATAGAATGGTTTTCATAGGTTACAGTATTATATCTCCGTATAAGAAAGTCTGGTGTACGTAAATTGTTATTAGTTTCCATTGTTTGGAATAATTCAGTGATGTACTTTGTGGGTTGAACATTAACACCATCAGGTCTTGTAGTCTTCTATTACGTAATGTAGGTAATCCTGCTTTGTTTAACAGATGTTCGTATGTTCATGCACTGTCCTGGAAAACCGCTCTCATTCCTTTTTCCTGTATCATCTCCAATTTCCGCCGATCAGATGCTCTAATGAATAGCCAAACAAGTGAGTAATAGTTTAGCTTCGGGATAATTACCGCTTTAAACAATGCAACTTCGTCTTTTCGAGAACTAGGCTCTTCATCCTCAACAGGACACCAATTTTGCAGTTTGCTTTCTTACAGACTTGTTGAATGTGTGCAACAAAACTAAGTTTATTATCTATAAGGACTCCTAACAGTGATAATGAACTTATGCATTCACTTTCTTCATTATCAATGACAAATTTGCGTCTCTTGCCTATTCTTTGCTTTTGACGCTAGAAACATTCTGAGCAACACATGGCAATCTGCGGTCTTTCCTTACACTTAGGTAGCACGGAAAGCGGAAAACTCTTGAACAAAAGCTCATCTTTCAAATCGGCAGTGTAAATCCCGCAGGTATCAACGAACGCTTTTCATTCCACTAATTTATTCCTGTTTTTCTCGTTGCCATGTTCCCACCAATCACGTAGCTCCTTTTTCTGCCTTTAGAAGCACACACAACCCACAATTCCCTTATTCGCTCCGACGAAGGGCTAACGCTCGAGACGTCAGCTTTTATAATCGTAACGGTGGCCAATTCACCATTTGAACTTGATTGGTTGACTGACTGACTAGTGTTTTCTTTATGGATTTCAACGCAGTCTAATGAAAAAAGTGTGTATTGGCCTGTTTGCAGACTTTTTTTTGCAAAACCGTGTTTTTGAGTCCGATTTGGGCTAGAACAAAATAAGCGTTTTTCACTCCCGGGTCGTATTTCGCTGAAAATATTGCTTCTGAACTATGATGAGTTTTTTTAGTAGATTTAAAGGAATTCTTTCGTTTTTGGCTTGTATCTAGAAAGTTTTTGCAAAACCAGCGCCACCGAGTTATTTGGCTCTGACTGACTAATGGCTGACTGCATGACTGACAGTAGTAGGGATAAGGCGGGTTCTGGCTCATTTTCGTTAAATTATCGTACTGTCACGATAATTTAATACAAAATCATCTTTTAGCATTTTCAAATTCAAATTATTCAGGCCGGCCGGCCGGTCTGTTCATAAATGTCCGATTGCGTATGTGTTCACTCTGTCTGGGAGAATGATTCGCTTGTCATCATCGGCGGACAGAGCGACTTTGTTGATCTCCTCCATAAACATCTCATGCTTTCGACTCCGAAGCGTGTTCATTTTTCGATGTTGTTTTCCACCACCAAACAGACATCTCTTATAGTCATCAAAGCTGATTGTACTCTCCACCACCCCCGTCTTCACTCCCTTACACTTCTTCTTCTCATCTCCCCCATCAAACATCTTGTAGCTGTAAAGCTTCGCCCTCAGACCGACAAACTCCTCAATGATTTTTCCACGCGCCTCATCTTTGAACTTTCCAATAACTTTCTTGTTCACCCCAGTTGGTATCCCAGAAGAATGTTCTTTTGAAATGTTGCTCGTGTCAAACAGACAATCCACATCATCAATGATGTCTTTGTAAAAGTCTTTAGTCTGAATCTCATGACAGAGACTGTCAGTGTCGGTAAAGAGAAGCTGTACTCTGTCTCCATACTTAGATTTGATGTAGTTGTAATGAAAGTCATACATCAGAGTCTTGCTGAGATCGAGGATGCACATTCCGAGATAGAGAGGTTTATTGAAGCAAACCTCTGTCTTCCTCATCTCTATTGCACAGAGATTCTCGGAGAAGATGGTGCAGTGTTTGAAGTTGACCTTATTTACCAACTTCTTCGCCTTCTCTTCTGAGTTGACAAGTCTCACATCAACCCGTTTCCGAATATTATCCATCGTCTTGCCATATACAGAGTTGTTCATGAGTTTGAAAAAGTCCTTCTCGAAATCGTTGTCAGCCTTAGCTCTCAACTCTGTATTCAAATCGATGTACTTTTTCATCCAAGGACTCTCTTTAAACCTGATGATGCGGTGAATCTTTCCAATCTCAATTCCAAGACTCATGTAAAGCTTCAAAGCCTCATGGTGAATGATGTACTTCTTTTTACCATTCAAGGTGCAGACCAGCTTTTTTACTTTCCCAACCAACAGATTCTCAGGAGCGAGGGGATAGTCGTTAAAGCAATCATGCAGCTCTTCCTTAACAGGAAGCAAGTCGACCTCAAGAATGCAGGGAAAATTCTTCCAATCTTCAAAGTCTTTCTCATCTACCCATTCAAAGCCATGCGTTGGTAGACTCTTGCTCATCGCCCAACCATAAAGGTTGTTTGCGTCAAGATACGTGATAAAATTTGAAGGTTCGCTCTTGTCAAACATCTCTCCCATATATTTGTTGTTGGCTTTCGAGTGTCTTGTTGAAATCATTGAGATACCTCCACGAATACCATTCTCAAACATGTGCAACATATTTACATCGCTCAACAACTCAAGCTTTGCCTCAGTCATCTTGAGACATGCATCCCAAGCCAACCCAGGCGCCGTGTAGTACCAACAGGGGTCGAGGTCGTAGTTCTCCTTGCAAACCTTCCGAAAGTTTTCAAAAACGTCGCAGAGAAGGAGAACATCACTTCGATTGTAGAGATTGTGATAATCTCGCATCGTCTTCATTCCGAAGGTTTTCCATACTTCCTGTGCATGACAATATTCTTCTTCAGAGATACCACTACCACTGAGAACAGAGAAGAAAGCGCTGCGTGATGGAAGCTTAGTTTCATCAAGCTTGTCGATAGAATCCAACCATTCATAAGGATAGACACCCTTTCTCTTCAACAGGTCAAGCTTCTCTCCATCGAAGTATCTTCCTGTGTTAACAAAACAGTCACCCTTTTTGATGAGGTTGTTGACAAGCTTGGCAAGACCAGAAGCCATGAAGTTGAAGCTGTCAATGAACCTCAACTCTCTCTTGACATCAACGTCTTTTTCTTTCTTTTTGTCGAAAAACTTGTCAACCACAACGCTCTTAGTGAAGCTGATGTATTTTTCTTCGTTGTTGGGAATGCAATTAATATCGCCTTCTGAAACGCCGAGATTTTTAATGAAGAGATGCGCGTCATAGTTTGTCAAGTTGTGAAAAACAACAGGAGTGAATTTCAGACGTCGAAATCTCAGGTTG
Organism: Stylophora pistillata; assembly: GCF_964205215.1. Classification (NCBI taxonomy): domain Eukaryota; kingdom Metazoa; phylum Cnidaria; class Anthozoa; order Scleractinia; family Pocilloporidae; genus Stylophora; species Stylophora pistillata. The sequence goes on from NC_142524.1 coordinate 17,492,783, forward strand.
CAACTGTTATGCGCAGCTCCTCGAAATTTGCCGGTATAATGACAATGATTACGAACCTTCATGTCTTCCTTCTTGGAATCCTCCTCGCATAACCAACAGCACGTCGCGTTTTCAAAGATCACAGCATCGCGGTCTGTGAAGAACATCTCTTTTGCGGGATGGTTTTTGTATATTGCCTTAGCCTCCTCTTGAAGCATGTCAAAAAATATCTGCGCAACATCCTCATCCTCAGACTTTGCTGTGTATTCAACCAGTTTCGAATGTCTGTCATCGAAAGAGCATTTAACAAAGTAACAAAAACTCCCCGGGATATGTTTCTGCTTCTTCTCGGTGTAACAAATCTCAGGATTCGGTTGAACGGTGTGCAAAGGTTTAATAATCGACTCAAAGTCAGCATAGATGACGAACGGCATAACCATCTTCCTGTAGTGGTTTTTGAAAGAGAGAAAAGTCCCCTCCTCTGGTAAAATCTCTCTCACAGCCTCATGTTCTCGACAGAGTTCAAAATGTGTATCAAGTAGTTTCTGAGTTCCAAAAAAATTGAGGCATCTCCTGCAGATAAACCTTTTGTTCTTCTTCTTCGATAGGTCACCCGATACGAGCCGACTCAAATCTTTGATGAGACACTAATGCTTTTTCTCACCTTCAGAGATGAGAAGAAGATCAATGTGGATCTTGCTGCTCTCAACGTTGCTCACTCTCAAGGCATTGATCCTACCTTCATACTTGTAGACGTTGACAGCAAGACTTGGATTCAAAGTTTCAAAGCGGTGAATGCTCTTCACCTCCATCGGAAACTTAATCCCATCCCATCTCAATCTCTTTGCCTGCTCTCTCAGTGTCTTTGAGATACGCTCTTGGTTCTTTTCCACAGGATTCAACGCTCTTGTGACACACCATTTGAAACATTCATCATCCTCATTCTTCATGTTTATGATGGCCTTCTTTTTCGCGAGATGTGGTGGTAGCTTAATGTATGAATAGCCTTTCAAAGGAGTGTATTTCACCGTGTGCAAATCCAACCCTGTAATCGAATGCACAACCCAACCACTTCCCTCTCTTGTAAACTTAGCCAAACTCTCCACCATTTTATCAACACATCTCTGATAAAGCTCTTCTCGATCAGTCTCTTGAAATATAATCTCTATAAAAGAGACAAAATATGCAAGCTTTAGCACAGTCTCACCCGTCGCAATGTTTGTCTTTGACATGTTACACCTCAGAACGAGCACCATCTTGATATTCTTCTGCGTTAACAGAAAGTTGATAACGGTCGGTTTTACAGTCTGAAGAAAATCCATCGGTCCAAAACCCCCCACCCCATTAATCGTGTACTGCCTCGCGAACTTTTTCAATGAAGACTTGCTCTCAACAAGTGTGAAACGGTACTGGTCTCTTTTCTCGTAAAGCTTAGCGATATGTGTTTTGAAATCTTTCAACTTGTCATCAACTACAACTCTCGGCGCATCCATCTCCTTCAACCACTGACCCCAATCCTCCACCTCCCTCTTCCCCCAATCAACAGTCTTTATCTTTTTCACCAGCTTTGCTGGTTTTGACGGTTTCAAGATTTTCTGCTCCTTCGGAATCTCATGTTTAGGAATCGGATCATCGAGCAGAGGCCCTCCTGCTCTCTCCAAAACCTCTTTCTTATTGTCAAAGATGTTTGCTGCTATTCGACGCTTCGAGTAACCGCGAAGGTTCATCTCTTTTTTTCTCCATTGTCTGCATATCTATTATGATGTAAATATTTTTTTAAAATATTTTTGTTTACCATTTTCCCCCACTTTTCATCACTCGTTTCAAGTGATGAAAACTCTCTCTTGATGAGAGTGTGTTTAACGCTTTACTCTTTCAAACGGTAAGCTTCGAAACGGAGAGCAAATTTCCTTCCATCAAGTGTAATGAAGTTTCTTGTATTCTCTTTGCGTGATCTCAGCTTCGCTGCAAACCCTTCAGGGTTTACATTGAAGTGTTTCGCAGCAGCACTGATTGAGGGGAAAACGAGTTCTTCCCCTTCTGAATCTGTAGCTTGAAGTGTTACTTTTTTCCTCACACCAATGTGTCTTGGGCGAGGAGGTGAAGGTTTTCTAATCAGTTCAATCAACTCTCCTTTATTCTTCGTGGAATATCCTTGCAATCCAATCTCTTTTGCTTTTTCGAGGAGTTCGTTTTTCGACAGAGTTTCAAGATAATCCAACTCGGGAGGATTTTTGATCAGATCGATCAACTCTTTTTTGTCAAGTAAATAACATCGTTGCAGTCCCATCTCCTTTGCCTTTCTCAAGAGTGCACGCTTTGAAAAATACTCAAGCTCATCCATCTTATTTATTATCAAACATTTTTTTTAACTGTTTTCATTTTTTTTACAACGACTGTTGATTTTCAGGCAGGACCTACCCCCTGAAGTTTTCTCTCATCAATCCACGAGTTGAATTTTTCTGGGTAACCACTCCACTTCACGAGAGCTTGTGGGCCCCGGGGCCCACTACTCCTTCGAATAACCTTCTCAATGCAGAAAACATCCTGCTTTGCTCTCAACATCTCCTGTTCGTAGAAAGAACCTTTGATCTCTTCCCCGAGCAGATCCTTCAACTTGTAAGTGATCGGGTTAGAATATTGCACCTCGTCAACGACGAAAATCTCCTCTGTCCAATTCGGGGTAAATCCTTTGTCGAACACTTTTCGCTAGAATTTGGAGATTCGAACGTGATCGCCAACCGCAAACTTTGGTTGCTCTCGCAACCCGCTCAGATCACCATAGAGTTTCAGAAAGACGGCATTCTCATTCTTTTTCTTGGAAGCCTCTACCGGAGTCATGCCAATTGATCTGTGTTTTTGATTGTTGTACTTCTTGACAATCTTTGGCAGAATGTCGAGATACTGTGTGTTGTTCTGAATGGTAAACTGCTTCCACATCTCCGTTTTGATCGTTCGATTCCACCTCTCACAGACAGACGATTTCTCCTCATTCTCTGTTGAGTACATCTCAACACCTTCAGCTTTCATCAGATCTTTAACATGACTGTTGTAAAACTCCAAACCCTTGTCAACCCAGAGTCTCTTCGGCCTTCTCCCTCCAGCGAAAACCTTTCTGAACCCCTCTGAAACACTCTCACCCTTCTTGTTCTTCAACGGAACGATCCAGCCGTATTTGCTGAAGACATCCAAAACGATCAGCAGATATCTAAAACCCTCGTTCCATCTGCTGAGTTTCTGCATCTCAACCAAGTCGGAGCACCAAATCTCATCGATTCCGTTGACAACAACGCGTCGTTTCTAAAGTTTCGCCTCACCGGTTTGTGCAATTCCTCAGCCAATTCCTCTTGCCAAATCTTCAACGAGTGAACTTTTTTTTTTCCCCACACCCAGACCAAGCTTCTGCTTGGTATTGATGATGTTTCTCGCAGCCCAATGAACCCACTGCCTCTCACTCGCTGGAATCGCATCGAGAGCTTTAACCATCTTACGGTCAGCCGCATTCTTACACTTCTTTGGGTCAGCACGACTAGTGCTGTTTGCACAGACGCTGTAATCAACATCATGTTGCATAGCGACAGCGTCGGTCGGACCTGTTGGCTTATCAAAAATCTCAAGAATCTCACCCGTCTGAGGATTATACCTCACCTGATTTGCAAGGTCGTTGTGCGGTCCTGTATGTTAGATTTAAAACGCCCTCTGTTTTTACGACATATTCTAATAATAATCGTTAGTTCTAGTTTCGATGAAGCGTGCTAAAATTTGCTGCGTATTAGTTAGGAATTCGCAGATTCGTGCGTGTACTATAGGCTAAGTTCGTGCGTAGGAAATGAGCTAACACTTCCATATGGTGTACATTACAAGTTTTAAGTAACATCCTGTGCACAGTCACGCATGCACTCATTATAAAAGGCGACTTAAGATAGCGTGCGAGAGAGTCATTCCGCAACCGCTACGATCAGAGGATCAATCTGCTACAAGCTACCTTTTGAGCTATACTTTCTGCTGTGCGAGTCGTCACCAAAGTAAGTTTCTCCATTTTTTTTGGTACTCGAATTATTATTGTCAAATGACTAGTCTTTTAATGTTGAAATGTTGTCATGCTACGAAACCAATATTGTCTATAAGTCTTCCTAAATTTTGTTTGTAACACGACTACGTAGCTGACGTTGTATCTTAGCTTTTTGTATGTAATTATCGTTTCAGTTCGAACCTACACGACTCTATTCGACACTAAACTACCCTATATTTCTACTCTACTTCGTTTTATTCTCCGCGACCACGAACTTTGCTACCGTGACTTTCACGATCTGTCATTATCGTCGCAACCAGTGTAATTCGTCTATCTTGAACTGTGATTAAACGTGTGTTAGTCATTCTACGAGTTGAGTTCGAATTGTCTATCGCCTCGCGCATTGCTACCCCTGTAATTGTTGAGTTTCTAAGTACGCGCAACCTTAGGATCTTGGCAGTTATACTGTATACTTATGACCTGGAAGAGTCCAACCAGATTTCGGTTTTGGTAGTTTTCCGATAGCTTTGAGAATATCGAAGGATCCCCCTTCATAAAGAGGGTGTGTCGGATCATTAACACCATCAGGAGCATACATTGACATTGGTAATATTTTTGAATAATCATAAACACTTCCCCCGATTTTTCTACTCATATCGTCAGCAAAAGAATCGATAGCTTGATCGAGATATTTGTTTGCTGTTTGCTTCATCTTCCTCTTTCCATAGTTAGATTTTACAGCCTTTGCAAGACCGTACTGTCCGAGATTAGCCAACCCCTTCATCCCCATCTCTAACAGCGAAGTGCTGGTCCTTCCTACATCATCAAAGAGCGCTCCGGTCAGTAACTAATCATAATCATAAGGTGGTGACATAATCTAAACTAATCATAGGTGGTGACATAATTAAACAAGTTAGCTCAGTCAAATCTCTGGGTGTACATATAGACGAAAACCTTTCATGGAATATGCACATTGAAAAAATAGCCAAGAAAATCGCATCGGGCATTGGAGCAATTAAACGTTGTAGGCCTTTTGTTAATCGAACCACGCTTGAGTCCGTTTTCAATGTCTTGGTTCAGCCGTACTTTAATTACTGCAGCGAGGTCTGGGGGCATTGTAACAAGGGTCTTTCGAATAAGCTCCAAAAGTTGCAAAACCGGGCTGCCCGTATTCTGACCTTCTCCAGTTATGACACAAGCGCTGATCCTCTTTTTGTGCAACTTAACTGGAGACGGTTAGATACTCAGCGACAAATACAAGTGGCCACCATGATCTATAAATCTATACAGGGTCTTGCGCCCGACTATCTTGGTTCTCTTTTCACTAAATATGATCCTCCATATAATCTAAGGAACTCTGAAAACAAACTAGCTGTTCCATTGCCCCGCACCAATTTCCTGAAAAATAGCTTTAGCTATAACGGTGCGGTTATCTGGAATAGCTTGTCCCCTGAATTGCGGCAAGCAAAATCACTTCAATCCTTCCGAAATGGTTGTCGCAATTTCTTCCTCTGAATCGACAAAACACACATGGCATATATGTAAAGCAGAATTTCTTTATTTTTTTCTATTTCACTTTTAAATTTTAGATCATGTTTATTTAGATTAGAATAGATTGTAACTGTAATAATAGATTGTAATAATATTATTATTTTATCTGATAGATTTACCGTGTCTAAATAAAAATAAAGTTCAAGTTCAAGTTCAAGCTCCGCCTTTTTTTTGGGTGTCACCACTAGGAAACCTTACCTTTGTAATGCCACACTCTGCACACTTCGATTTGATGATCGGACGACCGTTTTTTGCAATCTCCCGTCTTTCGCTCCCGGATACGGACTCAGTCTTTTTTCTCTGTTTGACACAATAACTCTTCATCTCTTGAAAAAGGGTTAGATTTTTTCATCGAAATTTCTCATGCATGTCTCCTTCACCTTGTCGAGGAAAAGAAATTCAAAAGGGTTCAATCTTGAGAACAGATCTGGCTCAAAGCTATTCTCACCAGCGATCAGAGCGCGATGGCGAGTCATTGCAGGTTTGTACAGGATGAGATGAGAACAGTTCAATCTGATGTCGACAGGTGTCTTGTGAAATGATTGACTCAGATACACCGGTGAGATCAAATGATGCCTCCCATCAACGAAATGCGTCAAGATCTTTTTCTGCACGTCATTAGGAGCAGTGATGAGGTCGTCGAAAATCACAACCTTCCTGTTCCCTCTTGGATACTCTGTTGTGTCAAGAATTTCATCAGGATTCATCAGATGCAACACATCATACCCAAGTTTCTGTGAGTGTCGATGCATAATCTTTTGGAGATCTTGTATCAGCTCTTGGTGAATGTTTGGAGTGTAGATGAAAATCTGGTCGTAAATGACCAGTGGCTCTCTCAACATGTACATGAGCGTGTTTGTCTTTCCACTCCCACTCGGACCAGCGATCAGCATCCTATACTCTTCATCAAGAAAGTCAACACCGGGTGCTCTTCTCTTTCGATTTCCGTTTGAACTTTCCGTAGTCAATTTTGGAATTTTCACTATTTTGCTTATTCTACAAGTATCGCTGAAAATTTAACTGTTGAATTTGTGAAGGGTGAAAGCGAAAGAGACACTTATCTCTGAAGAATAAGTGTCATTGCAAATGCAAATACAAAAAAGCGAAAGCAACACCTATCTCTGAAGAATAAGTGTCAACGATGCAAAAGCGAAAGCAACACTTATTCTTCAGAGATAAATGTCCACTTGCTTTTTTTTTTCAAAAAAACGTTTTAAAAAAAAATGTTTGATACTAACAATAATAACAATGCAACTCACAAGTATCAAAAAGCTCAACAAACAGAATGTTATCTTCAACGAAGCCGTTGTCAACCAATATGGTCATCAAAGTATCAATATTGAGGTGAAGAATGGTTGGGGTGAAAATACACCAGGACCGTTGGTGATTGTGTTTCCTCTCCTCTTCTCTTTCGGTGTGCAAAAGAGTCTGGATAAAGCTGGTGATCTCAACGGTTACTCAATCCCCACCTGTCTCTGGGGTGTTCTCAATCAACCATCACAAAGAGAGTTTAACTTTTATGATGGATTGAAAAAGATTCAACATCTGTGTTATGAACATCTTGAGAATCTTTTTGGACCTGAAACTGCAGAAATGTTGAAACTCCCTTTGATTGAGAGAGAGGGAAAAGCCCCCATTCTTTATTCAAAGCTCATCTTCACCAAGAGGACGCAGAAGATACACACACTTTTCCAATCAAGAGAGAACGCAAAAGAGAATCCACTTGATTATCTTGATCAATATTGCAAAGTAAAGATGGCGTTGATAATTGAGTCGATCTATATTAGTGATGAAGCTGTAACAGTGCAGATCAAGGTGAATGGCATCTTTGTCAAACCGATACCGCAGAGGCAGCCGTTGGTCAGCCTTTCATCTGATGAAGAAGATGAAGAAGAAGGTTATGATACTGTCTACTAAAGAGAAGACTGCACTTTCCTCTTTTGAAACGAAAGAGGAAAGTATTTAGGAACCTCATTGAGGTTCAACCTCAATGAGCTCGAAGCGTGTTTTATACTGCTTAAGCACTTTAGTCGATTGAAAGATTGGACATAGATCTGTGATTGTATCATCGATGAGTCTCACCTCATTGAGAAGCGATGCACTGTTGAATGGTCTTCCTCTCAGATAGGACCTCAGTTCAGTCAAGATCTTCTCATAGGTTGTAAAGGCGAATTTGCTCATATCGATCTTTCTGTCGAACTTCTTCACATCGGTGTACGTCTTGAGAAGGAGGCCGGTACCTGTTATTGCAGCAAGCGGGATTGGGTTCATGGTTATCCCTCCAACTATCCCTCCGATAACGATGAGCATGGTGCTTCCCAGGTTGCAGAGAAGACTCTTTCGTTTGAAGCTCTTGAAGATCTTCCTCGAGCACCACCACTTCTTGTGATAGTGTTTGTAAAGAGCTTTGAGCTCATCGATCTTCTCCTCTCCGATAGAGTAGTCGATGTGGTTGAAGTTGAAAATGGTTGCGTCAGTCATTTTATTATGAACACCCCATAATAAAGTTAGCTTTTTCATTCATGAAATGAATGGTCAATCTCAATCCTGCTTCACAATCATCAGATAGCTGTTATCCAGTCCATCGAGTTAACAGAGCTGTTATCTGTCACTATGCTCAGCGATGTGTTCGCTTGGAAATATAATAGAACGGTATTAGCGAGTGTCGTCCAAGCATTTTTTGTGTTGGGTAGCACTACCAATATACCGTTTGCTGTGGCCACGAACAGATTGCTCAAGATGAACCTGAGATGTGATAGATGTTTAGACCTGATACCATCGGTGTATGTGATCAGATACATACCAGCGTTTTTGATTATGAGTTTTGTGTTGTCAGAACTGTTTACTGTGAAATCGGCGTTAGCGCTCTGTGATACATATGTGGTATGATCTGATGCTCCATTTATGTAGAATCTTGCCTGTGATGAATTCTTATGAGAACAGTTTCCTCGATACCAGATCTTTCTTGTCGCATTCGTCAACGCTGTCTTTGCTGCTCTTGCATTGATCTTTGTTTGTAATGTTGTTTTGATATCATCAACATATTTCTTTGTGGCTGGGTTTGCATTATCTTTTGGATCTTCATTCAGAATCAGAGGTGGATAAATGTACATTTTCCCACCACCAAAGGCAAACCATTGATCCCAAACATCATCAGGCAGACTGTTGTGGTATCCCTAGCTTCCGTAAACCACAACCCAAATAGGAAGTTTCTGATCATAGGCCTGCCCTGATCTGTTTTTCATCACGATGTCAAACATGAGATAGTTCGGTGTTGCATCACTCCATTTTGTCATATGTATGAGACTGACAATCTGATTTGAGAATCGATTGCTGCGCTGCCTTGAAACTGTCTCGGCAGAGCTTGTGGCAGTCAGAGTCACAGAGTTTGGATCAACTTTATTGGATTCCCACCACATTTTACAGACAACTGTGTACTCTGATTTCACGGCTGAATACATGTTCACACCGAAGCGACTTGAATAGTAACCTTTTAATGTATCGAGAAGAAGATCGAACGGTTTTGTATTCTTGTTGTATTTATGAAAGTCTTTGAAAATCTGTACTTTGCCGGTGATGTCATCTTCATCGCTAAATTCATTGCCAATAATACCATTCATGATATAATCGAGATCGTTTTTCAAATTAGTGGTTCTGACGCTATGAGCAAGGTGGTCATCGACATGTTTTTCAAGGTTCGTTTTGGTCGTCCCCACAAGTGTGTCAACATATGTTTTGTTACATAGATCGCCTCCGCTGCTTGGTGCAGCAGAGTTAATTGCTTTATTATTACCAAGATTGAGGTTCCTTGTCATTGTGTCACCTGATTTATTAACCTTCGTTTGGGTAAGACTCTCAACAGTTTTGACTCTTTGATCAACGTATTTTTTGCTCACAGCTTCGTCATTATCTGCAAAACTATCTGCTAGATTGATTATCTTTCTCTTTCGAGCATCAAGAATCTGTTTGTCGTTTAAATTGCTAAAGCTTGGCACTGTTTTTTTCACATTGTCAACGTATGTTTGATTCACCTTTGAGAGAGTGGTAATATCGAGATAAGCCTGCAGATGCCTCTTTATTGACCCTGCTTCATATCGAGAGACGAGTGTGTTTGAGTTCTCATAAGTAGACTGCTGAGCGGTAGTCATACCCAGATAGTTCTCTCTCTTTGAGTTAATCACATCGTTACCGTTCAGATCAAGGTTGCCAGTCATCTTTTGACTTCCATCCGAGAGCAACACAGATGTGGTATTTGGTTTTGTTGCTATTTGCGTATTAAATGTGGTGGTATCGAGCTTGGCACTCAGACCGTTTAACACAACCGATGTGTCAGCCTTCTTTCAGAGTTCGGTATTCAACTTGTTGAGATTAACGGCTGCGGTGCCGTTGAGCGGTTGATCAGACAGACCGCTGACCTGTCTGTCAGCTCCGTGTGAGCTGACGAATCTCAAAGCCTTCTGCAAATCACCAACCTTTGTTTTGTCGAGATAATTTGAAAGATCAACGTTTGAACCGTCAGAACCAGCAGGCCCTGCCGGTCCTCTTGGTCCTTGCGGTCCTCTTGGTCCTTGTGAGCCTGCAGGCCCTGCCTCTCCCTTTGAACCAGCAGGCCCTGCCGGTCCTCTTGATCCTTACGGTCCTCTTGGTCCTTGTGAGCCTGCAGGCCCTGCCTCTCTCTTTGAACCGGCAGGCCCTGCCGGTCCTTGCGGTCCTGTGTCTCCCTTTGAACCAGCAGACCCTGCCGGTCCCTGTGAGCCTGCAGGCCCTACCTCTCCCTTTGAACCGGCAGGTCCTGCCGGTCCTTGTGAGCCGGTATCACCCTTTGGACCGGCAGGACCTGCCGGCCCTTGTGGGCCAGTAGGCCCTGCCTCACCCTTTTTTTCCTTTTGGACCTGGTGGTCCTGCAGGTCCTGCAGGTCCTTCTTTGCTTGCACCTCCTCGCCTGTGTTTACCGTCAGAATACGTCATTGTTTGTAACCTCTTCAGAAAGTTTGAAGAGGTTTTTTTTTGACACTGACTCAAACCTCTTTAAAGTATTTTTTGATGAAACGCTCGTTCGCTTCACTGTCACTGTATGACAGAGGTTCTGTCACATCGTTGAAGACTGAATACAAGCTTTGATGAGCAAGAGAGGGTTTCAACCTTCGACTTGTTTCATTCAAGAAGAAGAGACAATAGCAACCACACAAGACGCTTGTCAATGACTGATAATGTGTGTTGTTGAATGCGTAGTTGACTCGATTTTTGTTGCAAAGCATCAACACCTCTTCTGGTGGATCAAGACCGAAACTGTCAAAGTACAAGATGAGATCAGAGCCAAAGACCATCGCCACCCAGTGTGAACCAGGCTCATTTGACTCGTTCAGATTGATGACAAAAGAGCGTCCCATCTCACAATCTTTCACTTGATCCCTGGAAATCACCCCTCCAAAGTTTGGTATCTTGAGGTATTCAACCCAGTTTTGAATGTCAAGGTTTGTGATTGGTCTGTTTTTGAAGGGTGGTCTTTTCACAATATGTCTCCCAGTAATGGCACTCCGTTGAAGGGAGAGTTTTTGCCCAGCAACAGACCCTTTCCTTTCTGCTTTTTTTTCCCTTTCACTCCTCTTCCAATTGTTGGCACAGGCTCTCCAAAACTCTGTGAGAACCAAATTGGTCTGTTTTGCATTCCACAACCGCTTGGTCCACAGGTCCTGCCTGACGAGCTCCTATTCTGTAAACCTCTTCCTCTCGGCTTTCTGTTCTGCATGCCGCTTCCGGTCAACGCCTTGAGAAGTATCGGTACACCGATTAAGGCAAGAAGAGTACCGAGAAAACCACCACTCTGCCTCTTTGTTGGTTTCATTTTCAAGTCACCACCAGATTGAAGGACAATTTCAATGTCTCGTTTCTGTTTTTCTGAGAGGTTTCCAAAAGGTAAAAGCTGCTGAATCTTTGAATGTGGAATTGTCAAACCACCCGACTAACCGGCTCCAAGAATCTTGTCAGTAGCAAAATTGCCCAGACTTGAGAGTGCTCCTGTCGCCAATCCTGGGAGAGCCTTTGTGGCGAGATTCATTGCTTTTGGGAGAAGCTTTGCACCAAGAGTGAGAAGTGATGAGAAGAGGCTGCCACCTTTTTGAGCAACCTTTGTTATCTGCGTCTTGCTGATTTTGAGGTCAACCCCTGTCCCATTGCTTTTTGCTTTCTGGATCTTCTTGATCTGTGTCTGTGTCAGCATCATCTCATCGAACCAGTCAGTTCGTTGTGTGAGAGACGTAGAGTGATGGGTGATTTTTCGTTGAAAGCTTTGGCAAGCTTCCTTCTCTGATTATCTGAAAGAGTTACTCCATGAGGGTAATAAGCTGTCATCTTTTTTATTATGTGACTCACATAATAAAAATCAAAAAAAAGACGAGAAGTCAACTTATTTCCTGATGAGTGCCTTTCCACCCATAACTTCAACACTAAGTTCCTCCTCATTGAGAATCAATGCATAGATGTGATAGTCTGCGTTGGTGGTGTTGTTGAGAGTGTACTCGAAATCCAGACCTGTTGAAACTCGAAGAAGCTCTGGTGATTGCCGTGTCAGATCAAAGTAAAGTATTCCATTGAGATCTTGAAACTGTTTCACATCAATTGTTGGACCGAACAGATTGCCGCCTATGAACTTTACATAGTCTGCAAGATATGTCCATGCTCTTGTCAGCTCGCTGCTTGGCTCCAGTTGTTGATCAGGATACCTTTCACCATTCTGCACACGAAGTTGAGCCTTTGTAAAGTACCTCGCATTTGCGATGTTGAAAGTGTTGAACACAAACATGTTCTGTTCCTGATCGTTAAACTTGGCTGCATTCAGAACCCAAATGAAAACATGTCTTGGTCTTCTGACAGCATTTGTAAGTCTGAATGTTCCATTTCCTTGTCGAAGCGGTCCCGAAGCAACAATTTCCTCTCTCAGATAAGACCATCTGTGAGGTTTGAGGAAGTTATCGATAAATGTCTTCATTCCAAGGTCATTCATTTTAATTATCGGCACCCACAAGCGGAACTTTGTCACGATGTATCTGCCTGCCGCAGCGGCATTTGCTCTGAACAACACATCTGCATCATCCTCAAGCCAGACATCAATAGTAACCTTTGCATTGGGTGCCAACTGCTCTTCCAAAGAGTCAAAGAAGCCAAAACGGTTGAGTGGCAGATGGATGTTGTTTGTAGCACCTGTGGCGAGAAGAGTCTTTCTTTTTGTAAATCCTTCATTGTAATCGTTGTTGTCTGTTGGTGCCACGTTCTGCGCATTCCCATCAAGAGCAAGTGTTGTACACTTTTGTATGACTGCACCGGTGGTTATGTCGGGGTAGTGAAATTGGCGGGGGCCTACTTTCCTCGAATGTTCTTCTGAAAACTCGGTTAGATTCTTTACATTGGCAGCGTGATTTGCATTTGACAGATCGAGAACTCTCACGCTCTCAAAATCAACTTTGATGTCTTTTATCAGACTAAAACCTCCATTGATTATTGCTGCTGCATCAGCAGCACCATAGGTTGTGTTATCCATCTTTGTGAGTTTGAAATCCATTTCAAAATAAGCATTGTGCCAGTCAACTACAGTCTCTGACGCTGTTGATGAGTCAACGGTAAACCTGTATCTATCCTTCATTTGATATGTGTTATTCGCTGGTGCAGATTGGAGGGGAGTATCGAGCTCATATGAATAATACTCATACCCCTTTGAAAATTTTGCAGTTCGCATGGAAGTCATTGTGTGTTTTGCAAGAAAGAAGAGATTATTTTTTTCATAAAAAACGATCAGCGAAGTTGCTAAAGGGTTCACGTTTTTCAATTTTATTTGTTTGTGGCTTTTTTGGCCATGGCTTCTTCTCTTTCTGCAATTCCTTTGCAAGCTGTTCTCCTTTATCTTCTTTTCGTGCCGATGGTACTTCGTGATGTGTGACTAGTGGTGATTGCGTGACTTGAGGTTTGTCTGTTTTTGAGAACTTATCATAAATCTTTTCACCGATTAACTGTCCCGTCTTTTCACCGATCTGCTCTGCTCCCTTCTTAAACGCTTTCGTAGCTGCTTTTTGAGCCATCTCCTTTGCAGCTTTCCCTGTGAGTTTTGTGGCTATTTTGGTTCCAACATTTTTGAGAGTGTTAAATATCCCTTTACCCTCTTGAAGTGACTGATCGTCATCAATATTGTGTAAGACGTTTATGCCATTGGCATCTCTTTTCATCTGCTTTCGAACCATTTTATTTCAAGTGCATGAAATAAAATATCTATTGTTTTGAAAAACGATCTTCGCTTATTTCAGGAGAAGTGTTAATGAGATGGGAACTCCGTTGAGGTCGAGCGGTCTGTTCAGTGAATCAGTGATGTAGATTTGCAAATCTTTGATAGCTCCTGTGTTTATTTTGCTGTACTTTTTCTACCTTGGCTCGATATGGAAAGGGTAAGAGAGGGGGAGATTGTCAACGCTGAATCGAAACAACACATCTGATTGCTCACCACCAACAACACTCTCTGAGATTATGTTTGTGTGAATGTAGATGTCATCGACAGATCTTATTATGTCAGATATTTTTTCACCATAGCTAGTGTTTGTGACAATCTTTTTTGTGAAGCCAATGAGGTCAGCAAAATCTCCGTTTTGCAGATCGACTTGAAAACCGTCTTCGAGATTGATCAGAACTTTGAAAAACGCTGGGATAAATGTTATTGTAATGCCTGTCTTTGAATGTTTTGATCCCTCGAGTTCTCTCTGAATATAAGCGTTCAGTTCATCGTATGCAAAATTCCCATCTGGGAGTTCAATCTCATGCCACGTCGTGCCCGAATCGTGACTATATTTTAGTTTGTTATTGTTATAGCTGCTGCTCACATTGTACCAGCTGTATGACATTGCGATTTCATCGAGAGCAACAAAATACTCTCTGTTTGGATCAAACCTCATCACAGGATTGAAAGATGTTGTGAAATTATGGCTCAACCCTCTCTTACAAGTCAAAGAGTTGAGATAGATAGGTGTTGAAGAGGGATGTTGTGATTCTACTAGTCTCTCTGTCAATTCCAGAAGTCTCTACCTCATGTTAAGTGTTTCTGAATGTAGGCGCTATATTGTTCTTTCAAATTTTTATTCTTTTTGAGGATGTAATCTAATATTTCTATCGCTTCATTTCTCAACCGAGTACTCGAATTACCAGCATCGATACTCCCTGTCAATTCGTAATCGCGAGGTACTACTTACAAACAATAGAACGTGTTGCGCGAATCACGAGGCACCACTTTACATACAATAAATCATGTGAAAAGATCACGTGAAAGACAATAGATTACATTCCAGAGCTCCCTTGTAACGGAGGGGGTGGAGAGAAAATTTTGAAGTCAGTTTCCACCTCCTCGGTTACTAGGGAGGTCTGGAATGCATTTTATTGTCTTTCACGTGATCATCAATTGTATGCAAATCAGTCTTCACGTGAAACACTTTACACGCGAGACAGACGCGTTACCTTCACGTCTCATTGATAATTACATCATAGATTACATCATCATGTCTGATTGAAATTTGCATAAAACCGCAAGCCTTGAGTTACACACAGTCACGCAACGATGACAAGCGAGTCATTCTTCCAGACAGAGTAAACACACACGCAATCGGACATTTTATGAACAGGCCGGCTGGTCGATCTGAATAATTTGAATTTGAAAATGCTAAAAGATGATTTTGTATTAAATTATCGTGACAGTACGATAATTTAACGAAAATGAGCCAGAGCCCGCCTTATCCCTACTACTACTGACTGGTCTATTTACTCACTGGTACTTGAACAACTCACTGATCGGTTGACTGCCTTGGTGACCAACTGGTGACTGGCTAACCTACTGACTGAATGGTTGACGGACTTATTAGTACCTGACTGGCCATCTGACTTGTCGACTGACATGGTGACCGACTAACGAAGGGCGACCTGACTGGTGACTGACTGGTTAATTAACTGGTTGGTACCTGACCGACTGGTTGACTAACTAGTTGATTAACTAGTTACTGACTGGCTAACTGAATAGTTGACTGACTCAGAGATACTTGACCGGCCGACTAATTGGTTGATCGACTTACTGATACCGGACTGGCTATCTGACTAGTTGACTGACTTGCTTACGGACTGTTGAATAACTGACCAACTGACGGTTTGACTGACTCACTGATGACTGACTGGCTGACTGATGATGGACAGGCTGACTGACTGGTTTACTTACTCAGTGATAGTGAACCCGCTAGCTGACTAGCTAACTGAGTGGGTGAGTGACTGGTTGACAGACTCACTGGTACCTTATCGGCTTAGTAACTTAATATCCTTTCATTGACTGAGTGGCTGACTAAATTGTTGATTGAAGGGTTGGCTGACTTGCTGACCGACCGGTGACTTCCTGGGTAACTGACCGGCTGACTGACTGAGTGACTGACTGAGTGACTGACTGACTGCGTGACTAACTGGTCGACTGACTAGCTGATACCTGACCAGCTGACTGACTGCCTGGGTAATTGACTGGCTGACTGACTGGTTGACAGACTCACTGGTACCTTATCGGCTTCATGACTTAATATCCTTTCACTGACTGAGTGGCTGACTAAATGGTTGATTGAAGGGTTGACTGACTCGCTGACCGACCGGTGACTACCTAGGTAACTGACTGGCTGACTGACTATGTGACTGACTGTTTGACTGACTGGCTGGTACCTGAATGGCGACTTACTTGTTGACTGCCTTGCTGACCTACTGGTAATGACTGACTTGTTGACTGACCTCCTGACTGCCTTGTTGACTGACTCACTGTTACCTGTCCAGCTGCAAATCTGGTTGACTGCCATGTTAATCGATTGACAACTGACTGGCTAAGTGACTGATGATTAACTGGCTGACTTTCTAGCTAACTGAGTCCTGGACTGACTCACTGGTTTCTCAATTGCTGACTAAGCGGTTGACTGACTGGTTGACTGGCTGGTTGACTGACTGGTTGACTTACTGGTTGACTGACTGGTTGACTGACTGGTTGACTGACTGGTTGACTGACTGGTTGACTGACTGGTTGACTGACTGGTTGACTGACTGACTGATTTAAATAGTTAGTGACTGATTGATGGGTTGACTAACTCACTGTTACCTAGCCGGCTGACTGAGTTGTTGACTGAGTCACTGGTACCTGACTAGCCATCTGACCTTGTTAACTGACATGCTGACCGACTAACGACTGGCTAATAGTCCCTTTTACAGTTGTGGGCTTGGTGGACAAGCCTTTGAACAGGAGTGAGGTTAAGGGTGACCCTGTTGTGATAGAAACCTGTATGAAGTTAGCATGATAACAAAGTAATTTTCATTTGAAAAGCAGCAACGTCTCTATCATAGGATACAATGAAATATATGAAGTTCATATATTTTGAACTGCGGTATTAGATACGTATGATGCACGATCCTCGCAGTAGATAGCGCTATTTAAGCAATAGCGAAGATCAGACCTGAAAAAAATCAGGCCTGTACGGGATTCGAACCACTGACCTCTGCGATACTAGTGCAGCGCTCTACCAATTGAGCTAACAAGCCAACTGGGAGCAGGAATCAACTTAACGGCCGGCTCCCAGTTGGCTTGTTGGCTCAATTGGTAGAGCGCTGCACTAGTATCGCAGAGGTCAGTGGTTCGAATCCCGTACAGGCCTGATTTTTTTCAGGTCTGATTTTCGCTATTGCCTAAATAGCGCTATCTACTGCGAGGATCGTGCATCATACGTATCTCTATCATAACAAGGTCACCCTAAGCCTCACTCCTGTTCAAAGGCTTGGCCACCAAGCCCACGACTGTAAAAAGGACTATTTACTGGTGACTGACTGGTTAACTAACTGGTTGGTACCTGAGCAGCTGACTAACTATTTGACTGACTGTCTGAGTTAATGGCTCCTGACCGACTGACTGACTGGTTGATTGACTCACTGGTACTTGACTGGCCATCTGACTTGTTGGCTGACGTGCTGACTGACTAAGGACGGGCAAATTAACTGGTGACTGACTGGTTAAGTGGTTGACTGACTCACTGGTAGCTGACCAGCCCACTGACTGGTTGCCTGAGTGGTTGACTGACCTGTTGACTAGCCTGGTAACCGACTGGTGACTCACCATCTACCTCACTGGCTGACTGACTGACTGGTGACCTGGTGACTGACTGGTTCAGTGACTCAGCGGTACCTGATCCGCTGACTGACTGGTCGACTGATGGGTTGACTGACACACTGGTTCCTGAAGGGCTGATTAACTGGGTCACCAACTGGTTGACTGACTGAATGTGTTAACGGTTACTGACTGGCGACTGACTGACTCAGTGTCTGGTTGACTAAATCATTGGTACCTGAGCACCTGTCTGACTGGTTAAATCACTCGTGACCAACTAGTGACTGACTATCTAACTGACGAATGAGTGATAGGCTCACTGACCAATTGACTGACCCACTGGTACCTGACTGACTGGTTGATTGACTGGTTGGCTGACTGGTGACTAACCGGCTGATTGACTGCTGGACTGACTCCATGGTATCTGACCGGCTGACTGACAGCTTGACTCACTCACTGTTACTTGACTGCCCCCCTGCGTTGTTGACTGCCTTGCTGGCCGACTGGTGACTGATTAGCTAACTGACTGGTGCCTGACTGGTTGACTGACTCAGTGGTACTTGACCGGCTGACTAAATCTCCTTCACTGGCTCAGTGGCTGACTTGATGGTTGACTGACAGGCTGACTCGCTGGCTAACTGGCGTGTTGGCCGAATGGTGACTGACTAGATAACTTACTGGCTAGCTGACTGATGACTGACTAAATTACGGATTGGTTTACTGACTTACTGGTACCTGACTGGCTGACTGATTGTTTCACTGCTTTGCAGACTGCCTGCTGATTGACTGGCTAACTGACTAGTAACTGAGTGTCCGACTAACTCGGTTACTGACTGGCTAACTCACTGGTTGACTGCATGATTGAGTGACCGCTTGACTGACTAGTTGATTCACTGGTTGACTGACTTGCTGACTGTGTGATGAGTTACTGACTTAGTGATTGGTGACTCTCTGCCTACCTGACTGATCGAGCAGCTTACTGCTGACCTACTGGTACCTGACCCGGTGACTGACTGGTTGAGTGCCTTGCAGACCGACTGGTGACTAACTTAGTAACTTACTAGGTGACTTTCTCGCTGACCGACTGGTTCACTGACTTAATCGTACCTGACCACCTGACAAACTTGTTGACTGACTGGTTGAGTGATTGACAGAAGTACTGGTTACTGACTGGCGAGTGACTATATGGTTGACTGGTTGACTGACTCGCTGGTGCCTGATTGGCTATTTGACTTCCTCACTGACTTGTTGACCGACTGCTGACTGAGTGGCTTACTGACTGGTTACTGACTAGCCAACGGACTGGTTGACTGACTCACTGGTACCTAACTGGCTGACTGACTGACTGGTTGACTGACTGATTGGTTGACTGGTTGACTGACTGATTGACTGACTGATGGACGACTGGTTGACAGACTGGTTGACTGACTGGTTGATTGATTGACTAGTTGACTGATTGATAGCAACTGAATGAAGAGTGACTTGCTGACCGACTGGCTTACTGGTCAACTGACTCCTTGACCGACTTGTGACTAAGTGGCTGTTTAAATGGTGACTGACTTACAGTGACTGGTTGACTGATTCACTGGTTTTTGACTCGCTGACTTCCTGGTTGATCGACTGGTTGACTGACTGGTTGACTGAATGATTCACCGAGTGGTGACTGAATGGCTAACTGACTGGTGACTAACTGGCCAACGTACTGGTTGACTGACTTACTGGTACCTGACCAGCTGAGTGACTGGTTGACTGATTGATTGACTAATTGGCTGATTCACTGACTTAATGGCTACTGAACGAAGAGTGACTGGCTGACCGACTGGCTGACTGGTCGACTGACTCCTTGACTGACTTGTGACTATTTTACTGGTGACTGTCTGACTCAGTGAATGGTTGACTAATTCACTGGTACTCGACTCGTTGACCGACTGGCTGACTGACTGGTTAACTGACTGGTGACTGAGTGGCTAACTGACTGGTTGACCAACTGGTTGACTGACTGTTTGACTGCCTGGGTGATTGACTTGCTGACAGAATTATTACCGGCTGACTGGTGTCTGACTGTCTGATTGGCCGAGTGAATCACTGGTACCTGAACGGCTAACTAATTGGTTGACTGCCTAACTGACCAACTAGCTTACTGGCTTACTGACTTGTTGACTGAGTGGCTGAGTGACTGACTGACCTACAGACTTCCCGGTACTTTACCAGCTGACTATCTGGTACGCCGCCTGGCTGACCCATTAGTGATTGACTGGCTTGGTGACCAGTTGACTGAGTGGTTGAGTGAATTACTGGTATCTGACTGTGTATCTGAATGGTTGACCGAGTTGCTGACCCAGTGGTGAATAACTTACTGTCCGACTGACTGACGACTGACCAGCTGACTTATTGGTTTAGCACCTGGCTAACCAACTGCTGACTTACTTGATAAGCGACTGGTGACTGACTAGCTAACAGAGTGGTGACTGACTGGCTGACTGACTGGTCGACTTTCTCGGTGGTACCTGACCAGCTGACTGACTAGTTGACTGACTCACTGGTTCCTGACGGCTATCGGATTGGTTGACTAACTGGTTGACTGACTGGTTAACAGACTTGCTGACCGACAAGTGACTGAGTGGCTTACTGATCGGCTAACTGACAGAAGACTGCTTGACTGAATGACTAGTCGACTGTTTCACCGTGTACCTGACCGGCTGACTGGATGGGTTACTGTCTTGCTCACGGTTTGGTCACTGACTGGCTAACTTACTGGTACATGACCCGTTGAGTGACTGGTTGAATTACTGACTTGTTAATTACTGGCTGGCCTTTAAAGAGGCTGACTGACTGGTTGACTGGTTAACTTGGCGCATTTCACTCTGGGCAAATTTCGTAGGAAACATCGGGTGTCAACTGGATATTAGCGTTTTCTCACAGATTTCAACACAATCTATTAAGAAAAAATGGTTTTAGGCTTTTTGCAGATACTTTTTGCAAAACGGTGTTTTCAGCGCGAGTTGAGCAAGACTTGACCCACTTCACTCTGGCAAAATTTGACAGGAAACATCGGGTATCAAGCAAATTCTAATGTTTTCTTACAGATTTCAACACAATCTATTAAAAAATATTGGTTTTGGCCTGTTTGCAGATACTTTTCCCAAAACTCTGTTTCAGCGCTAGTTGAGCAGGACTTGACACATTTCAGTCTCTGACCAAATTTCTTAAAAACATCGCGTATCAAGCAAATTTTTGTGTTTTCTTACATATTTCAACATATTTAAAAAAAATGGTTTTCGCTTGTCTGCAGGTACTTTTTGCAAAACCTGGTTTTCAGCACGAGTTGTGCAAGACTTGACGCATCTCAGTCTCTAGCCAAATTTCGTGGGAAACATCGTGTATGATGCAAATTTTAGTGTCTTCCTACAGATTTCAACACATTCTATTCAAAACAAGTGCTTTTTGCTTGTTTCCAGATACTTTTTGCAAAAGCGTGTTCTCAGCGCAAGTTGAGCAAGACTTGTCCCAATTCTCTCTCTGGCCAAGTTTCGCAGGAAACTTTGAGCATTAAGCAAGTTTTACTGTTTTCTTACAGATTTCAAAGTAATCATTTAAAAAAAATCGCTTTTGGCCTATTTGCAGATACTTTTCACAAAACGGTGCTTTCAGCACAGGTTGGGCAAGACTTCACGCATTTCAGTTTCTGGCCAAATTTCGTAGGAAACATCGGCTATCAAACAAATTTTAGTGCTGTCTTCCAGATTTCAACACATTCTATTGAAAAAAATTGGTTTTGGCTTGCTTCCAGACACTTTTTTCAAAACCGTGTTTTTAGCACGAGTTGAGGAAGACGACCCAATTCTCTCTCTGGCAAAAATTCGCAGGAAACCTCGGGTATTAATCAAATTTTAATGTTTTCTTACAGATTTCAACACATTTTATTAAAAAAATTTGGTTTTGGCTGGTTTCCAGATACTTTCTCCAAAACCGTGTTCTTAGCACGAGTTGAGCAAGACTTGACCCAATTCTCTCTCTGACCAAATTTCGCAGGAAACATGGATCATCAAGAAAGTTTTAGTGTTTTCTTACAGATTTCAACACAATCTATTAAAAAAAATTGGTTTTGGCTTGTTTACAGACACTTTTTGGAAAACCGTGTTTTCAGCGCGCGTTCAGCAAGACTTGACGCTTTTCAATCTTTGGCCAAATTTCTTAGGAAACATCAGGTATCAAGAAAATTTTAGAGTTTTCTTGACTGACTAAGTGGTACTTGACTGGCTATCTGACTGGTTAGCTGACTTTTCCACCAATCGGTGACTAAGCTGCTAATTGACTGATGACTGACTGGCTGACTGGCTGACTCACTGGTTGGCTGACTAACTGACTGAATGGTTGCCGAACTCAGTGGTACTTGACTGGCTATCTAACTGGTTACCTGAATTGTTGAGTGACTGGTGACTTCGTGGCTCATTGCCTGTTGACTGACTGGCTGACTGCCTGATTGACTGACTGGCTGACAACGGTTGACTGACTTTACGATATTTGACTGGCCATTTCACTGGTTAACTGACTGGCTGACCAGCTGGTGACTGACTGGCTTATTGGCTGGTTGACTGACTGGCTGACTAAAAGGTTGACTGACTTAATGGTGCCTGTTACAACAAATTTGGGGCCAGCGGTCCGTTCACATGGTGGGGTTCAGTTCCCGTCCGTCAAATTATATATTGTAGTGTTCGCGCGTAAAGCTTCTTTATGTTACGTAGCTTGGTGTTGTTTGTCTTTAAGCTGCGTCTCGCGTTCTTTCATCATCCAAACCTTCAGGTGTGTTTTATGTTTTCATTTCGCCGCGTTTATATCGTTTATTATTTTGTTTATGTCATTTATTTTGGGTAGTTAGATTTAGTGTAATTTAATTTTGTTACAGAAACCACTGGTCAAGAAATAAACGTATATGGTTCGGATAGCCATTGAGTAATATTACTGTTGCGTACGTTACAGTACCTCACAGGCTATCTGGCTGGTTAACTCACCGGCTTACCTAGTGGTAACTGAGTGGCTAATTGACAGCTGACTGACAGGCTGACTGCCTGGTTGACTGACTCGCTTACTGAATAATTGCCTGACTCAGTGGAACTTGACTGGCTATGTGACTAGTTGACTGACTTGCTGACAGACTAGTCACTGAGTGGCTAATTGACCGTTGACTGACTGGATGACTGGCTGGTTGACAGACTGGGTGGCTGAATGATTGACTGACTCAGTGGTACTTGACTTGGTATGTGATTGGTTAATTGACTTCCTGACCGACTGTAGACTGATTGGCTAATTGACTGGTGACTGGCTGGTTGTCTGACCGGCTGACTGAAGGGTTGACTAACCCATTGGTACCTGACTGGCTATCTGACTAGTTAACTGACTTGCTGAGCTTCTAATGAATGAGCGAATGATTGATTGGTGACTGACTGTCTGAGTAGCTGGTTGACTGTCTAGCTGACGGAATGGCTGACTGGCCCAGGGGTACTTGACTGGCTATCTCACTGGTTAACTGACTTGCAGACCGACTGGTGACTGAGTGGCTAATTGATTGGTGACTAAGTGGTTGGTTTACTCAATGGCTGACTGAAAAATTGACTGACTCGATCCCTGACTGGCAATCTCGTTGGTTGTCCGACCGGCTGACTGAAAGGTTAACTGACCCAGTGGTACTTGACTGGTTATCTGACTTGTTAACGGACTTGCTTACGGACTTGTGACCGAGTGGCTAATTGACTGGTGACTGACTGGCGCACTTCCTGGTTGACGGACTGGCTGGCTGAAAGGTCGACTGACTTAATGGCACTTAAATGGCTATCTGACTTGTTAACTGACTTGGTGACCGACTGATGACTCAGTTGATAATTGACTGGTGACTGACTGGCTGCCTGACGTACTGGATGAGTGTATGGCTCACTGAATCAGTGGTACTTGATTGGCTATCTGACCGTTTAACTGACTCGGTCGACTGATGACTGAGTCGCTTATTGACTGGTGACTGACTGGCTAATTGGCTGGTTCGCTGAGTAGCTGACTGAATGGTAGACTAACTCAGTGGTACTTGACCGGCTCTCTCACTTGTTAAGTGAATTGATGACTGCCTTGCGACTGAGTTTCCCATCGGCTACCGATCGAGAGGCTGACTGCCTGGTTGACTTACTCGCTGACTGAATATTTGACTGACTCAAACGAACTTGACTGGCTATATGATTACTTTACTGACTTGCTTACCGACTGGTGACTGAGTGACTAACTGACTGGCGACTGACTGGATGACTGGCTGGTTGACTGATTGGATGACTGAATGGTTGACTAACCCAGTGGTACCTGAATTGATATCTGATTTGTTAAGTGACATGCCCGCCGACTGGTGACTGATTCGCTAATTGACCGATCACTGACTGGCTGACTGGCGGGTTGTCTGACCGGTTGATTAAAAGTTTGACTGAACCAGTAGTACTTGACTGGCTATTTGTTTAGTTAAGTGACCTACTGACCGACTGGTGTCTGAGTCGCTAATTGACTGCAGACTGACTGGCTGACCTGCTGGTTGACTGACTGGATGATTGAACGGTTGAGGGACCCACTTATACTTGACTACTCGGTAGCTGACTTACTAACCGACCAGTGATTGAGTGCCTAATTGAATGGTGACTGAGAGTCTTACTCGCTCGTGAAGTGACTGGCTAACTAAATGGTTGACTGAATGAGGAGTACTTGACTGGTTATCTGACTGGTGAACTGCCTTCCTCATCTACTGGTGAATCAGTGGCTTATGACTGGTGACTGACTGACTGGTTGACTCACTCACTGGTAGTTGACTGGCCATCTGATTGGTTGACTAAACTGCTAACTTATTCGTCGCCTTACCCAGTGGTACTTGACTGGCTCTCTCACTGGTTAAGTGAATTGCTGACTGCCTGGTGACTGAACTGCTCCTTGGCTGCTGATTGGCTGGCTGACAGCAAGGTTCACTCACTGGCTGACTGAAAGGGTGACTGACTTAATGGTACTTGAGAGGCTATTTGACTGGTTAACTGACTGGCTGACCGACTGGAGACTGAGTGGCTAATTGACTGCTGACTGAGAGGCGGACTACCTGGTTGACTGACTCGCTGACTAAATATTTGACTGACTTAAAGGAACTTAACTTGCTATATAATTACATTACTGACTTTCTCACCGACTGGTGACTGAGTGGCGACTGACTGGATGACTGGCTGGTAGACTGATTGGATGACTCAATAGCTGACTAACCCAGTGGTACCTGACTTGGTATCTGATTGGTTAAATAACTTGCTAACCGACTGGTGACTGATTCGCTAATTGACCGGTGACTGACTGTCTGACTGGCTGGTTGTCTAACCGGCTGATTGAAAGATTGACTGAATCAGTAGTACTTGACTGGCTATCTGATTAGTTAAGTGACCTGCTGACCGATTGGTGTCTGAGTCGCTAATTGACTACAAACTGACTGGCTGACCTGCTGGTTGACTGACTAGATGACTGAACGGTTGAGTGACTCAGTAATACTTGACTGGCTCTCTGACTCTGTAGCTCACTTGCTGACCGACCGGTGATTGAGTGCCTACTTTAATGGTGACTGAGGCTTACCGGCTCGTTAAATGACTTGCTGACTAAATGGATGACTGAATGAGTAGTACTTGACTGGTTATCTGACTGGTTAACTGCCTTCCTGATCTACTGGTGAATCACTGGCTTATGGACTTGTGGCTGACTGACTGGTTGACTGACAGCTGATTGAGTTGTTGACGGACTCACTGTAGTTGAGTGGCTATCTGATTGCTTGACGAAACTGCGAACTTATTCGTTGACTAACTCACTGGTACTTTACTGACTATCTGACTGGTCAACTGACTGCCTGCCTGACTGGTGACTGAGTGGCTGATAGACTGCTGAGTGACTGGCTGGTTGACTAACTGGATAAATTACTGGTTAATCGACTTGTTGACCGACTGGTGACTGAGTGCCTAATTGACTGCTGACTAAGAGGCTCACTGGCTGGTTGATTTACCTGTCTTTGACTGCATATCTGAATGGTTAACTGACTAGCTGACTGACTGGTCACTGAGTGGCTAATCGGCTGGTGACTGACTGACTGGTTGACTGATTGGCTGACTGAGTGGTTGACTGACTCATTGGTACTTGACTGGATATATGACTGGTTGACTGACTAGCCGACTAGATGGTTGACTGACTTACTGGTAATTGACAGGTTATCTGACTAGTTAACAGACTTGCTAACCGACTGGTGACTGAGTGACTAATTGACTGCTGACTAAGAGGCTCACTGGCTGGTTGATTTACCTGTCTTTGACTGCATATCTGAATGGTTAACTGACTAGCTGACTGACTGGTCACTGAGTGGCTTATCGGCTGGCGACTGACTGACTGGTTGACTGATTGGCTGACTGAGTGGTTGACTGACTCATTGGTACCTGACTGGGTATATGACTGGTTGACTGACTGTGAGTGATTTACGACTGATTAGCTGACTGATCGAGTGACTGCCTTGCCGACCAAAATCGTCCTCTTTCAAGTCCACAATGCAGATCAATTTTAAGGCAGAACTTTTTTGAAACCTAGAGGTGTTCGAATACACAAAGAAAAACAGACGCCCTCCGCTAGATTACGGAATGCAAGTAAGTAAGTCAACTTCATTTAAGATTCGTGTAACTTTATCATTGTGTTGCTAATTAGGGACACCGAAACATAAATAACAAAATAAGACTACTATTACATACTATAAGTGAAAGAAATAAAGGGTTGTGTTTATATTCACAATGTTAAGAATTGTAGCAATATAGTTTAGGAATGACCTGTGAATGAATAATGATAATTAATGAATGATTATAGTTTAAGAATCACATAGAAAATAGCCAGTTGGACATTTCTCATGCAAAAAAGCCTTGTAGGTCCATATTCTTCATTTGTCTTTTAAAACTGTTCGAGTCACATTGCGTCCGTACATTTCCCGGTAATTTGCACCATAAATAAGGCCTTAGATGTCCAATAGAATGCTCTTCATCGGTTACTGTATTATATCTCGGTATAAGAAAGTCTGGTGTACGTAAATTGTAATTAGTTTCCATTTTTTGGAATAGTCTAGAGAGGTACTTTGTAGGTTGAACATTCACACCATCAGGTCTTGCAGTCTTTTAATACGTTATGTAGGTGTTGTTGTTGTTCGTCTATTCGGTTACGAGTATGACCATGTCAGACGACAACTAAGAAACATTTAGCGGTGTGTCCGCAGATGGCTGATAAGACCGATGCGGGAATAGAAGCCCCTGCCACAGGTCTGGCACCAGAGAGTTGGAGGCGAATTGGTAGGATTTTCGGCTAGAGTCTTTCTTGCCCAGCGTTTATCTTTGGCACCGTTGGATCGTTGATCTTCGGAGTCGAGGGTGCCCTTGTGAATCATGCTACGCCAGGCTGGTCTGTCAGATGCTGCGTTTTCCCATATGGTGATGTCGATGTTGAAGTCCTCGAGGTAAGCTTTCAGGGAGTCTTTGAAGCACTTGCGCTGTCCTCCTACCTTCCTTGCCCCTTGACTAAGCTCGCCGTACAGCAGCTGCTTGGGTATACTGGAGTCTGACATTCGGACGTCATGACCTGCCCAGCGTGTCTGTGCCTTACGCATGGTGGTTATGATACTGGGTAGCTGTGCCCTCTCCAGCACCTCGGTGTCCGGGATCTTGTCCTGCCAGCGGATTTTCAGGATGCAAAGTAGACACCGGAGGTGGAACTGATGGAGTTTTTTCTCATGTCTCCTGTAGATAGTCCAGGTTTTTACAGCCATAGAGGAGAGTGGTCAACACAACTGCTCTGCAGACTTTGAGTTTAGTGCGGTGTGAGATTCCTTGTTGTTCCCAGACTGACTTCTCTAGTCTTCCAAATGCGATGCTGGCTTTAGCAATGCGGTTGATGACTTCGGCATCAATTTTGGCGGAGCGTGAGTGTGCTGCTAAGGTATGTGAAGTTCTCTACGGCCTGGAGTCTCTCCCCTTTCACAGTAATGTTAGGTTCTTGGTATGGATTTCCTAGGGCGGGCTGATACATCACTTCTGTCTTTTTGGTGCTGATGGTGAGACCGAAGTTTTCGCAAGCAGTTGAGAATCTGTACATCTCCAGGTGCATCTCTTGCTCAGTGCTGGCATTCAACGTATAGTCATCAGCAAAGAGGAGATCTCTGATCACAGTATCTTCGACTTTGGTGACTGCCTTTAGACGCCGGGGATTGAACAGTTTCCCATCACACCTGTACCTAATAGGGATGTCAGGGGAAGCCTCACTGAAGGCATCAATCAGCATCGCCGAGAACGTCAGGCTGAACAACATGGGGGCAAGGACGCAGTCTTGTTTTACTCCATTGGTCACCGGAAATAGGTTGGAGGCGTTTCCATCATCGAGCACTCGGGCCATCATCCCGTCATGAAACTGCGTGACGATCTTCACGAACCTGTCCGGGCAACCAAACTTGGAAATGATATTCCACAGTTCCGCTCTGCTCACGGTATCGAATGCTTTTGTAAGGTCTACGAATGCCATGTGGAGGTCTTGATGTTGCTCCATGCTCTTTTCCTGCAGCTGGCGAGCGGAAAAGACGATATCAATGGTGCCTCGACCTGCGCGGAATCCGCATTGACCTTTAGGGAGGTGGCCCTGCTCGAGGTGCTTCAAAAGACGATTCAGGAGAGAGCAGGCAAGGATCTTCCCGGCCATTGCAAGGAGAGATATTCCTGTATGACTGTCGCTTGTTGCCTTTTCTCTTGTATCTGTGGACGATTGTAGCATCTTTGAGTTGTTCAGGGGGGGTCTCATTGTCCCAGAAAGACTTGAACAGCTCTGCTAACTTTGTTAGAGGAGCGGGGCCACCTGACTTGAACACTTCGGCGGGAATGGTGTGGTAAAGCACCTGGGGCTTTACCACACGACATTTGCTTGATTGCCTTGGCAATCTCCTCCTCAGAGGGGGAATGTCGAGCTCTGGGTTGAGAGCCACCTGGGGAAGGCATTGAATCGCTGCGTCGTTGATGGACGACGGTCGGTTCAGCACACCATCGAAGTGTTCTGCTCATCTTTCTATTATCTCGTTCTTGTCTGTGATCAATTTCGTTCCATCCACGCTAAGCATGGGTGAGCTGCCAGATGTTAGTGGGCCACATGTGATCTTGAAAGAGTCAAAGAAGCGCTTCCTATCGTGTCTGTCAGCGTAGCCTTGGATCTCGTCGGCCTTGTTGCTGAGCCAGGTATCGTGCATGATGCGCAACTTTCTTTGCACTTCTCCGCGCTTGCTGACGTAGGCATCTTTCTTTGATTCGGAAGAGGGATCACATCGGTGGGCTCGGTGGAGTTGACGCTCTTCTTTCAGCAGGCTCAGGATTTTTAAATCATTCTCATTAAACCAGTCTTTATGGTTTCTGGTTCCCAGGCCGAGCACCTGGAGGGTAGCGGAGTAAATTGTCCTCTTCAAAGAATCCCAGTCGTTGCTGGGAACCTCTTTCACCTGACTTTCAAGGGTGGTAGCGAGCTCTTGTTGTACAGATGGGAATTGCAGCTTGTTGGTGTTAAGTCGTCTCGCGACTTTCTGTCCCTGGGGTCTTCGCATGGGCTGAATAAGCAGCTTTGTCTTGGAGATAATGAGGCGATGGTCTGTCCAACAGTCCGCATCGCACATTGCCTTTGTCACTCGCACGTCCTGCCTGTCCTTAGTCCTGACAATTATATAGTCAACGAGATGCCGGTGCCTGGAGCGATGGTGCATCCGCGATGTCATGTTGCGGGTCGGGAGACGGAATATGGTGTTGGTAATGGCCAAGCCATGTGTGGCACAGGTCTTAAGCAGAAGAAGGCTGTTGCAAAACCGTGTTTTCACCGCGAGTTGAGCAAGACTTGATAGATTTGAGTGTTTGGCCAAATTTTGTGGGAAACATCGGGTATCGAGTAAATTTTAGTGTTTTCTTACAGATTTCAACACATTCTATTAAAAAAAATTGATCTTTGGCTTGTCTAGAGAAATTTGTTTTTAAAACCGCGTTTTCAGGACGAGTTAAGCAAGACTAGACCAAATTCTCTCTCAGCCCAAATTTCGCAGGAAACTTCGGGTATTATGAAAAGTTTAGTGTTTTCTTACAGATTTCAACGCAATGTACTAAAAAATATTGGTTTTAGCTTGTTTGTAGATACTCAGTGTAAAACCGTGTTTTTAGCGCGAGTTGAGCAAGACTTGAAGCAATTCAATCTCAGGCAAAATTTCGTAGGAAAGATTGGATATAAAGCAAAATTTAGTGTTTTCTTACAGATCTCAAGACATTCTATTAAAAAAAATTGGTTTTGGCTTGTTTCGAGATACTATTTGCAAAAGCGTATTTTAAGCACGAGTTGAGCATTTCTCTCTTGCCAAATTTCGCAAGATTTTCGGGTATTAAGTAAGTTTTACTGTTTCTTTCAGATTTCAACGCAATCTTTTTTAAGCACGAGTTGAGCATTTTTCTCTTTCCAAATTTCGCAAGATGTTTCGGATATTAAGCAATTTTTACTATTTCTTATAGATTTCAACGCAATCTATTAAAAAAGGTTGCTTTGGGCCTGTTTGTAGATACTTGTTGTAAAACCGTGTTTCTATCGAGAGTTAAGCAAGACTTGACGCATTTCAGTCTCTGGCCAATGTTCGTAGGAAACAACGGATATCAAGCAAATTTTAGTGTTTTCTTACAGATTTCAACACATTCTATTAAAAAAATTTGGTTTTAGCTTGTTTCCAGATTCGTTTTTCAAAAGCGTGTTTCAAGCGCGAGTCGAGCAAGACTTGACGCATTTGGCCAAATCTCGTAGGAACCATCGGATATCAAGCCAATTTTACAGTTACCTTACAGATTTCAACCCTTTCTATTAAAAAAATTGGTTTTCGCTTGTTGTCAGATACTTTTTTTCAAAACCATGTTTTTAGCACGAGTTCAGAAAGACTCTGAATAAACTTCGCATGAAGCATTGGTCATGAAGTGAGTTTTAGTGTTCTCTTTCAAATTTCAACGCAATCTATTAAAGAAAATTCCCTGTGGCCTGTTTGGAGATACTTGTTGCAAAGCCGTGTTTTTACCGCGAGTTGAGCAATACTTGATTCATTTCAGTCTCTGGCCAAATTTCGTAGGAAAGAACGGATATCAAGCAAATTTGAGTGTTTTTTTTTACAGAGTTCAACAAATTCTACAAAAAATATTGGTGTTCGCTTGTTTCCAGATACTTTTTTTCAAAACCGTGTTATTAGCACGAGTTCAGCAAGACTTGACCAAATTCTCTCTCTGAAAAAAAATTTGCGAGAAACATTGGTCATAAAGTAAGTTTTAGTGTTTTCTTACAAATTTCAACGAAATCTATTAAAGAAAATTGCTTTTGCCTTGTTTGGAGATACTTGTTGTAAAACCGTGTTTTCAGCACGAGTTAAGGAAGACTTGATACATTTCAGTCTTTGGCCAAAGTTTGTAGGAAACATCGGGTGTGGAGGAAATTTTAGTGTTTTCTTACAGATTTCAACACATTCTATTCCAAAGAATTGGTTTTGGCTTGTCTAGAGATATTCTTTTAAAAAACCATGTTTTCAGCACGAGTTAAGCAAGACGACCCAATTCTCTTTCTGCCCTAATTTCGCAGGAAACTTCGGGTATTAAGCAAATTTTAGTGTTTTCTTACAGATTTCAAGGCAAACTATTAAAAAAAGATTGGTTTTAGCTTGTTTGCAGATACTCAGTGTAAAACCGTGTTTTTAGCGCGAATTGAGAAAGAGTTGACGCAATTCAATATCTGGCCTTATTTTGTAGGAAACATCGGATATCAAGCAAATTTTAGTGTTTTCTTACACATTTCAACACATTCTATTAAAAAAATTGCTTTTGGCCGCTTTCCAGTTACTTTGTTGGAAACCGCTTTTTTAGCACGAGTTGAGCAAGACTCGACGTAATTCTCTCTCTGACCAAATTTGGCAGGAAATATTGGTCATCAAGTAAGGTTTAGTGTTTTCTTACAGATTTCAACGCAAGCTATTAAAAAAGCTGGTTTTGGCTTGTTTCCAGATAGTTTTTGGGAGCGCGCGTTAAGCAAGACTTGACAAATTTCAGTCTTTGGCCAAATTTTGTAGGAAACAGAAGGTATCAAGCAAACTTTAGAGTTTTCTGGACTGACGCAGTGGTTAAGCTAACTGACTTCTTCACCGATCAGTGACTAAGTGGCTTATTGACTGGTAACTGAGTGGCTGACTGGCTGACTGGCTGACTGGCTGACTAGCTGACTGAATGGTTGCCTAACTCAGTGGTACTTGACTGCCTATCTGACTGGTTACCTGAATTGCTAAGTGACCGGTGACTTCGTAGCTCATTGCCTGCTGACTGACTGGCTGACAAGCCTGGTTCACTGACTAGCTGATTGAATGGCTGACTGGCCCAGTTGTATTTGACTGCCTATCTCCTTGGTTGTCTGACCGGCTGACTGAAAGGTTGACTTCCCCAGTGGTACTTGTTAACGGACTTGCTGACCGACTTGTGACTGAGTGGCTAATTGACTGCTGACTGAGGGGCTTATTGACTGGTGACTGACTGGATGATTGGCTGGTTGGCTGAGTAGCTGACTGAGTGGTTGACTAACTCAATGGTACTAGACCGGCTCTCTCACTGGTTAAGTAAATTGCTGACTGCCTGGTCACTGACTTGCTCATTGGCTGCTGACTGACTGGCTGACTGCATGGTTCACTCACTGGCTGACTGAGAGGGTGACTGACGTAATGGTACTTGACTGGGAATTTGACTGGTTAACTGACTGGCTGACCGAGTGGAGACTGAGTGGCCAGTTGACTGCTGACGTAGAAGCTGACTGCTTGGTTGACTGACTCGCTCACTGAACATTTGAATGAATCAAAGGAACTTGACTGGCTCTATGATCAGTTTACCCTTTTGCTCACCGACTGGTGACTGAGTGGCTAATTGACTGCCAACTGACTGTATGACTGGCTGGTTAATTGATTGGATGACTGAATGGATGACTAACCCAGTGGTGCTTGACTTGATATCTGATTGTTTAAATGACTTGCTAACCGACAGGTGACTGATACGCTAATTGACCGGTGACTGACTGGCTGGCTGGCTGGTTGTCTGACTCGCTGATCTAAAGTTTGACTGAACTAGTAGTAGTTGACTGGCTATCTGATTAGTTAAGTGACCTGCTGACCGACTCTCGTCTGAGTCGCCAATTGACTGAGGACTGACTGGCTGACCTGCTGGTTGACTGACTGGATGACTGAGTGGTAGAGTGACTCAGTAATAATTGACTGGCTCTCTGACTCGGTAGCTTACTTGATGACAGGCCGGTGATTTAGTGCCTAATTGGTGACTGGGAGGCTTACTGGCTCGTTAAGTGAGTCGCTGCCTAAGTGGCTGACTCAATGAGTAGTAGTTGACTGGTTATCTGACTGGTGAACTGCCTTCCTCACCTACTGGTGAATCAGTGGGGTATTGACTGGTGACTGACTGACTGGTTGACCGACTGGCTGACTAACTGTTTGACTGACTCACTGGTAGTTGAGTGGCTATCTGCTTTGTTGACTAAACAGCTCACTTATTCGTTGACTTACTCAGTGGAACTTGACTGGCTATCTGACTGGTCAACTGACTTGCTGCCCGATCGGTGACTTAGTGGCTTATAGACTGGTGAGTGACTGGCTAGTTGACTTACTGGATAAATGACTGGCTGACTGACTCGGTGGCACGTGACTGGTTTTTTGACTGGTTAACTCACTTGTGGACTTACTGGTGACTGAGTGGCTAATTCACTGCTGACTGAGAGGCTTACTCGCTTGTTGACGGACCTGAACTTGACTGCCTATCTGAATGGTTAAATGACTTGCTGACTGACTGGTGACTGAGTAGCTAATCGGTGGTGACTGACTGGCTGGTTGACTAATTTGCTAACTGAGTGGTTGACTGACTCATTGGTACTTGAATGGTTATTGACTGGCTATCTGACTAGTTAACTGACTTGCTAAACGAGTGGTGACTGAGTGGCTTATTGACTGGCCGGTTAACTGACTAGATGAACTGAATGGTTGACTGCTTTGGTGGCACTTGACTGGCTATCTGACTTGTTAATTGACTTACTGACCGACTACTGACTGAGTGGCTAATTGGGTGGTGACGAAGAGGTCAACTGGCTGGTTGCCTGAGTTGATGACCGAATGGTTGACTAACTCAGTGGTACTTGACTGGCTATCTGACTGGTTAACTGACTAACTGACCGACTGGTGACTGATTGGCCTGTTGACTGACTCACTGACTGAATGGTTGATTGACTCAATGGTCTTTGACTGGCTATCTGACTGGTTAACTGACTTGCTGACCGACTGGTAAGTGACTTGAGAAATGACTGTGTGAGTGATTTACGGCTGATTAGCTGACTGATTGGGTGACTTCCTTGCCGACCAAAAGGTGATTGAATGGGTAACTGACTGGTGACTGACTGGTAGTTGACCGAGTAGCTGACTAAATTTCGTTGTAGTGACTTAGTGGGTGAATGAATGACTGACTGACATGTTGATTGACTGGCTAACTGACTTGTTGACCGACTAGTGACTGACTTAGTAACTTACTGAAAGACTGATTGGTGACTGAGTGATTGATTTATTGACTGATACCTAACTGGTTAATGGACTGGCGACCGACTTGTAATTGAAAGACGGACTGACTAACTGACTGACGGCTTGACTTCCTTTCTCATCCGACAGTCACCAGTCATTCAAACAGATAATCAAGCAGTCACTAACCCAGTTACCGAACCAGTCAAGCGGCCAGTCAAGTACCAGTGAGTCACTCAATAAGTCACTAAGCCCGTCGATAACTAGTCAGCTAGACAGTCGATTACCAGTAAGTCACCACTCGGTCACTAAGTCAGTCAACCCATCAGATGATTATCTGATGGGTTGACTGATAGATAAGTTGCCTGACTGGTAAATTGACTTTTTAACCGACCTGTTACTGACAGGCTTACTTATTTGGTACTGATACCTGACCCACTGATTGACTCGTTGACTCCTTTGCTGACATAATAGTGAGTGACTGGCTAACTGACCAGTTTCTGACTTGCTAACTGACTGGTGACTAACCAGATAATTGACCCCTTGACTTAATGGTTGACTGGTTCACTGGTACTTCGCCGGCTAACTGACTAGTTGACTGACTTCCTGAACGAGTGTTGACTGACTGGCTAACTGAGTGGTGAATAAGTAGATAATTGATCGGTTGACTTACTGATTGACTGACTTACTGGTACTTGACTGCTTAGTGTTGACTGATCGTTCGACTGACCGGTTGATTGACTTGGTAACTGACTGGTGACTGACTGGCTACCTGACTGGCTGACAGATATGTGACTGACTCGTTGACTTACTCACTGGCACTTGACTGGCCAAGTGACTAAATCTCTTTTGACTGAGTGGCTTACTGAATGGTAGACAGACAGGTTGACAGACTGGCTAATTGACGTGTTGACCGATTGGTGATAGACTGAGTAACTGACGGGCTTACTGACTGGTTGCTAACTGCCTGACTGTTTGGTTGACTGAACCGCTGTTTTCTAACTGGTTAACTGACTCTTTCAGGTCCTTGCTGACCGTCTTCTGATGGACTAGCTCCCTGACTGGTGACTGAATGTCTGACTGATTTGAGGACTGACTGGCTGAGTAGCTGGTTGATTGCCTCATTGACTTACTGGTTGACTGATTGGTTGAGTGACTTGCCTGACTAGTGAAGTGACTTACTGGTACCTGACCTGGTAACTAACTGGATTGACTCACTAGTACTTGACCTGGTGACTAACTGCTTGACTTCCCTGCTGGTTACTGACTCGGTTACTGAGAGGTGTACTCAATGGTAGCTGACATGCTGACTGACCGGGTGACTGACTCGCCGGTGCATGCTTGGCTATTTCTGATTGATTGACTAATTGGTTGACTGACTGGTTAACTAACTTCTTGACCGACAAGTGACTGACTGGCTTGCTGATTGGCTAACTGACAGAAGACTTCTTGACTGAATGACTAGTCGACTGTCTCACTGTGTACTTGACCTGCTGACTGACTTGGTTACTGCCTTGCTCACGGTTTGCTCACTGAGTGGCTAACTTACTGGTACCTGACCGGCTGAGTAACTGGTTGAATTACTGAGTTATTAATTACTGACTGGCCTTTGAAGGGGCTGACTGACTGGTTCACTTGTTAACTTGACGTATTTCAATCTGAACTAATTTCCTAGGAAACATGGGGTGTCAACTGAATATTACCGTTTTATTACAGATTTCGACACAATCTTTAAGAAAAGGTAGTTTTGGGCTGTTTACAGATACGTTTTGCTAAACGGTGTTTTCAGCGCGAGTTGAGCAAGACTTGACCCACTTCACTCTCTGGCAAAATTTTACAGGAAACATCGGGTATCAAGCAAACTCTAGCGTTTTCTCACAGATTTCAAAACACAATCTATTAATAAACATTGGTTTTGGCTTCTTTGCAGATACTTTACCCAAAACTCTGTTTTCAACGCTTAGGTGAGCAAGACTTGACGCATTTCAGTCTCTAGGTAGACTTTGTACGAGACATCGCGTATCAAGCAAATCTTTGTGTTTTGTTACATGTTTCAACACATTCTATTCAATGAAGTTGGTTTTCGCTTGTTTCTAGATACTTTTTGAAAAACCCTGTTTTCAATGTGAGTTAAGCAAGACTTGATGCATTTCAGTCTGTGGCCAAATCTCGTAGGAAAGATCGGGTATGGAGCAAATTGTAGTGTTTTCTTGCAGATTTCAACACATTCTATTCAAAACTATTGGTTTTGACTTGTTTGCAGATACTTTTTATCGAAATTTTGTTTTTAGCACGGGTTGAGCAGGACTTGACCTAAATCTCTCTCTGGCCACATTTTGTAGGAAACATCGGATATCAAGGAAATTTTAGTGTTTTCTTACAGTTTCAAAGTATTCGATTTAAATAGGTGCTTTTGACTTCTTTGCAGATACTTTTTTCCAAACCGTATTTCCAGCACGAGTTGAGCAAGACTTGACGGATTTTAGTCGTTCCCCAGATTTCGTAGGAAACATCGGATATCAAGCAAATTTTAGTATTTTCCTGCAGTTTTCAACACATTCTAGTAAAAAGCATTGCTTTTGACTTGTTTCAAGATACTTTTTTCGGAAACCGTGTTCTTAGCACGAGTTGAGCAAGACTTGACTTAATTGTCTTTCTCTGGGAAATTGTCGTAGGACACATCGGATATCAAGCAAATGTTAGTGTTTTCTTACATATCTCAACGCATTCTATTTAAATAGGTGCGTTTGGCTTCTTTGCAGATGCTCTTTTCCAAACCGTATTTCCAGCACGACTAGACGGATTTTAGTCTTTCCCCGGATTTCGTAGGAAACATCGGATATCAAGCAAATTTTAGTATTTTCCTGCAGTTTTCAACACATTCTAGTAAAAAACATTGCTTTTGACGTGTTTCAAGATACCTTTTTCGGAAACCATGTTCTTAGCACGAGTTGAGCAAGACTTGACTTAATTCTCTCCCTCTGGGAAATTGTCGTAGGAAACATCGGATATCAAGCAAATTTCAGTGTTTTCTTAAAGATTTCAATGCATGCTACTTAAATAGGTGCTTTTGGCTTCTTTGCAGATAACTATTTCCAAACCGTATTTCCAGCAGGACTTTAGCAAGACTTGACGCATTTCAATCTTTTGCCGGATTTGATAGGAAACATCCGATATCTAGCAGGTTTTAGTGTTTCCTTATAGATTTCAACACAATCTATTTGAAAGAGTTGCTTTTGGCTTGTCTCCAGATACTTTTTGAGAAACCGTCTTTTCAGCGCCGGTTGAGGAAGACTTCACGCATGACTTGACTTAATGTCGCATTACTTGACTTAATGTCGTAATGATGCATGACTTGACTCAATGTGGTAGGAAACATTGGGTATCAAGCAAATTTTAGAGTTTTCTTGACTGAATCAGTGGCACTTGACTGGCTATCTGACTGGTTACCTGAATTGCTGAGTGACTGGTGACTTTGTAGCGCATTGCCTGCTGACTGCCTAGCTGACTGCCTGGTGGACTGTCTAGCTTATTGAATGGCTGACTGACCCAGTGGCTATCTCCTTGGTTGTCTGACCGGATGACTGAAAGGTTGACTGACCCAGTGGTACTTGACTGGCTATCTGACTTGTTAAGGGACTTGCTGACCGACTTGTGTCCGACTTGTGACTAATTGACTGGAGACTGAGTGGCTTATTGACTGGTGACTGACTGGCTGATTGGTTAATTGGTTGGTTGCCTGAGTAGCTGACTGAATGGTTGAATAACTCAATGGTACTTGACTGGCTCTCTCACTTGTTAAGTAAATTGCTGACTACCTGGTGACTGAGTTGGTCATTGGCTGCTGACTGACTGGCTGACTACATGGCTCACTCACTGGCTCATTCAAAGGGTGACTTACTTAGTGGTACTTGACTGGCTATTTGACTGCTCAACTGACTGGCTGACCGACTGGAGACTGAGTGGCAAATTGACTGCTGACTGAGAGGCTGACTGCCTGGTTGACTGACTCGCTGACTGAATATTTGACTGACTCAAAGGAACTTGACTGGCTGTATGATTAGTTTATTGACTTGCTAACCGACTGGTGACTGAGTGGCTAGTTGACTGGCGACTGACTGGATGACTGGCTTGTTGACTGACTGGATGACTGAATGGTTGACTAACCCAGTTATACTTGACTTAGTGTCTGATTGTTTAAATGACTTGCTAACCGACCGGTGACTGATTCGCTAATTGAGCGGTGACTGACCGGCCGACTGGCTAGTTGTCGGACTGGCTGATTGGAAGTTTGACTGAGCCAGTAGTACTTGACTGGCTATCTGATTAGTTAAGTGACGTGCTGACGGACTCTTCTCGGAGACGCTAATTGACTGCAGGCTAACTGGCTGACCTGCTGACTGACTGGCTGGATGACTGAACGATTGAGTGACTCAGTCATACTTGACTCGGTACCTCACTTGCTGACCGACCGGTGACTGGGAGGTTTACTGGCTCGTTAAGTGACTGGCTGACTAAATGGTTGACTGAATGAGTAATACTTGACTGGTTATCTGACTGGTGAACTGCCTTCTTCACATACTGGTGAATCAGTGACTGGTGACTGACTGACTGGTTGACTGACTGGCTGACTAACTGGTTGAATGACCCACTGGTAGTTGAGTTGCTATCTGAATGGTTGACTAAACTGCTAACTTATTCGTTGACTTACTCAGTGGAACTTGACTGGCTATCTGACTGGTCAACTGACTTGCTTCCCGACTGGTGACCGAGTGGCTTATAGAATGGTGAGTGACTGGCTGGTTGACTGACTGACTGGATAAGTGACTGGCTGACTGACTCAGTGGTACTTGACCGGCTGACTAAATCTCCTTCACTGGCTCAGTGGTTGACTGGATGGTTGACTGTCAGGTTGACTCACTGGCTAACTGGCGTGTGGATCGAATGCTGACTGACTGGATAACTGACTGTCTAGCTGACTGATGACTGACTAAATTACGGATTGGTTGACTGACTCACTGGTACCTGACTCGCTGACTCACGGGTTCAGCGCTTTCCTGACTGGCTGCTGATTGACAGGCTAACTGACTAATAACTGAGTGTCTGACTAACTGGGTTACTGACTGGCTAACTCACGGGTTGACTGCGTGATTGACTGACCGGTTGACTGACCTAGTTAATTAACTGGGTGACTGACTTGCTGACTGTTTGATGAGTTACTGACCTACTGATTAGTGACTGTCCGCCTAGCTGACTGATCGAGCGGTTAACTGCTGACTTACTCGTACCTGACCCGATGACTGACTGGTTGAGTGCCTTGCAGACCGAATGGTGACTAACTTAGCAAAAAATACTAGGTGACTTTCTGGCTGACCGATTGGTTGACTGACTTAATGGTACTTGACCGCTGGACGTATTTCTTGACTGACTGGTTGACTGATTGACAGAATTAGTGGTTACTGACTGGCGAGTGACTATGTGTTTGACTGGTTGACTGACTCACTCGTGCCTGATTGGCTATTTGACTTGTTCACTGACTTGTTGACCGACTGGTGACTGAGTGGCTAACTGACTGGTGACTGGATAGCCAACGTACTGGTTGACTACCTCACTGGTGCCTGACCGGCTGAGGGACTGGTTGACTGAACG
Source organism: Stylophora pistillata (assembly GCF_964205215.1). Taxonomy (NCBI): domain Eukaryota; kingdom Metazoa; phylum Cnidaria; class Anthozoa; order Scleractinia; family Pocilloporidae; genus Stylophora; species Stylophora pistillata. The sequence continues at coordinate 17,532,767 of NC_142524.1, forward strand.
GCTGATTCACAGACTTAATGGCCACTGAATGAAGAGTTACTGGCTGACCGACTGGCTTACTTGTCGACTGACTCGCTGACTGAATTGTGACTAAGTGGCTATTGACTGGTAACTGACTGACAGTGACTGATTGACTGATTCACTGGTACTTGACTCGCTGACCTCCTGGTTGATGGACTGGTTGACTGACTGGTTGACTCACTGGTTTACTGACTGGTGACTGGGTGGCTAACTGACTGGTGACTGACTGGCCAACGTACTGGTTGACTGACTCACTGCTACCTGCCGGTCTAAGTGATTGGTTGACAGACTGATTGACTAAATGGCTGATTCACTCACTTAATGGCTACTAAAATGAAGAGTGACTTACTGACCGACTGGCTGACTGGTCCACTGACACCTCGAGTGACTTGGGACTAAGTGGCTATTCTACTGGTGGCTGACTGAGTCCCTGGTACCTGACCGGCTGACCGACTGGTTGACTGCCTGACTGACCGACTGGTAATGGACTGACTAACTGAGTGGCTACTGACTGACTGACTGACTGAGTGACTGACTAGTTGACTGTGTGGCTGAGTGACTGACTGACTGACAGACTTGCTGGTACTTGACCGGCTGACTATCTGGTACGCTACCTGGCTGACCCATTAGTGATTGACTGGCTTAGTGACCAGTTGACTAAGTGCTTCAATGAATTACTGGTAGCTGACTGTTTATCTGAATGGTTGACCGAGTTGGCGACTCAGTGGTGAATAACTGACTGTCCGACTGATTGAGGACTGACCACCTGACTTATTGGTCTTCCACCTTGCTAACCGACTGCTGACTGACTTGATAAGCGACTGGTGACTGACTGGTCGACTTTCTGGGTGGTACTTGACCAGCTGACTGACTAGTTGACTGACTCACTGGTTTCTGACGGCCATCTGATTGGTATTGACTGACTGGTTAACTAACTTGCTGACCGATAAGTGACTGATTAGCTTACTGATTGGGTAACTGACAGAAGACTGATTGACTGAATGACTAGTCGACTATCTCACTGTGTAGTTGACTGGCTGACTGACTGGGTTACTTCCTTGCTCACGGTTTGCTCACTGAGTGGCTAACTTACTGGTACCTGACCGGCTGAGTAACTGGTTGAATTACTGAGTTATTAATTACTGACTGGCCTTTGAAGGGGCTGACTGACTGGTTCACTTGTTAACTTGACGTATTTCAATCTGAACTAATTTCCTAGGAAACATGGGGTGTCAAATGAATATTACCGTTTCATTACAGATTTCGACACAATCTTTAAGAAAATGTAGTTTTGGGCTGTTTACAGATACGTTTTGCTAAACGGTGTTTTCAGCGCGAGCTGAGCAAGACTTGACCCACTTCACTCTCTGGCAAAATTTTACTGGAAATATCGGGTATCAAGCAAACTCTAGCGTTTTCTCGCAGATTTCAAAACACAATCTATTAATAAACATTGGTTTTGGCTTCTTTGCAGATACTTTACCCAAAACTCTGTTTGCAACGCTTAGGTGAACAAGACTTGACGCATTTCAGTTTCTAGGTAGTCTTTGTACGAGACATCGCGTATCAAGCAAATCTTTGTGTTTTGTTACATGTTTCAACACATTCTATTCAATGAAGTTGGTTTTCGCCTGTTTCTAGATACTTTTTGAAAAACCCTGTTTTCAATGTGAGTTAAGCAAGACTTGATGCATTTCAGTCTGTGGCCAAATCTCGCAGGAAAGATCGGGTATGGAGCAAATTGTAGTGTTTTCTTGCAGATTTCAACACATTCTATTCAAAAATATTGGTTTTGACTTGTTTGCAGATACTTTTTATCGAAATTTTGTTTTTAGCACGAGTTGAGCAGGACTTGACCTAAATCTCTCTCTGGCCACATTTTGTAGGAAACATCGGATATCGAGGAAATTTTAGTGTTTTCTTACAGTTTCAAAGTATTCGATTTAAATAGGTGCTTTTGACTTCTTTGCAGATACTTTTTTCCAAACCGTATTTCCAGCACGAGTTGAGCAAGACTTGACGGATTTTAGTCGTTCCCCAGATTTCGTAGGAAACATCGGATATCAAGCAAAGTTTAGTATTTTCCTGCAGTTTTCAACACATTCTAGTAAAAAGCATTGCTTTTGACTTGTTTCAAGATACTTTTTTCGGAAACCGTGTTCTTAGCACGAGTTGAGCTAAGAACACGGGTTGACTGCGTGATTGACTGACCGGTTGACTGACCTAGTTAATTAACTGGGTGACTGACTTGCTGACTGTTTGATGAGTTACTGACCTACTGATTAGTGACTGTCTGCCTAGGTGACTGATCGAGCGGTTAACTGCTGACTTACGCGTACCTGACCCGATGACTGACTGGTTGAGTGCCTTGCAGACCGAATGGTGACTAACTTAGCAAAAAAATACTAGGTGACTTTCTGGCTGACCGATTGGTTGACTGACTTAATGGTACTTGACCGCTGGACGTACTTCTTGACTGACTGGTTGACTGATTGACAGAATTAGTTGTTACTGACTGGCGAGTGACTATGTGTTTGACTGGTTGACTGACTCACTCGTGCCTGATTGGCTATTTGACTTGTTCACTGACTTGTTGACCGACTGGTGACTGAGTGGCTAACTGACTGGTGACTGGATAGCCAACGTACTGGTTGACTAACTCACTGAACCAACCGCCAATTGACTGCTAACTGAGTGGATTGTCGACTGGCGACTAATGGGCTGATTGGCTGGTTGGCTGAGCAGCTGACTGAATGGTTGAATAACTCAATATTACTTGACTGGCTCTCTCAGTGGTTAAAAGAATTGCTAACTGCCTGGTGACTGAGTTGCTCATTGACTGCTGACTTCACTACCTAAGCTAACTGACTTATCCATCGATCGGTGGCTAAGTGGCTTACTGACTATTGAGCGACAAGCTGACTCTATCATTGCCTAACTCACTGGTACTTGAATGGCTATCTGACTGGCTACTTGAATTACTGTGTGATTGGTGACTTCTTAGGTTATTGCCTGCTGACTGACTACCTGACTGCCTGACTGCCTGACTGCCTGACTGCCTGATTGACTGTCTAGCTGGCTGAATGATTGACTTAACTAGTGGCTAATGGACTTCTGACTGAGTGGCTTATTGGCTGTTTGGCTGAGTAGCTGACGGAAAGGTTCAATAACTCAAATGTACTTCACTGGCTCTCTCACTGGCTATGTGAAATGCTGACTACCTAGTGACTGTTGCTCATTGGCTGCTGAGTGACTAGCCTAGAATATGGCTCACTCACTGGCTGTTTAAGAGAATGACTGACTTAATGATGAGGATGACTGGCTATTTGACTGGTTAACTGACTGGCTGGCCGACTGGCTCAGCGACTGGTGCCTAAGTAGCTAATTGACTGACCGGTCGACCTGGCTGGTTAACTGATTGGATGACGAAATGGTTGACTAACCCAGTTGTACTTGACTTGGTATCTGATTGTTTAAATGACTCCCTAACCGACTGGTGACTGATTCACCAATTAAGCGGTGACTGACTGGTTGACTGGCTGATTGAAAGTTCGACTGAACCAGTAGTACTTGACTGGCTAATTGAGTCACTAATTGACTGCAGACTGACTGGCTGACCTGCTGGCTATCTGACCGGATGACTGAACGGTTGAGAGAATCAGTAATAAGTGATTGGCTATCTGACTCGGTAGCTCGTTTGCTGCTCACTCGGTGATAGAGTGCCTAATTGGTGAATGACAGTTTTACTGGCTTGTAACCTGACTGGCCTACTAAATAGTTTACTGAATGTGTAGTACTTGACGGGTTATCTGACTGGTGAACTGCTTCCCACACCTACTGGTAGACCTGTGGCTTATTGACTGATGAAGGACTGACTGGTTGACTGACTGGCTGACCAACTGATTGACTGACTCACTCTTAGTTGAGTGGCTATTTAAATGGTTACATAAACTGCTAACATGTTCTTTGACTTACTTGGTGGAACATGACTGTTTACCCAAGTGATGACTGATTAAATTACGGATTGGTTCACTAACTCACTGGCACCTGACTGGCTGACTAACTGGTTCAGCGCTTTGCTAACTGGCTGCTCATTGACTAACATACTAGTAACTGAGCGTCTGACTAACTGGGTTTTTGATTGGCTAACTCACGGATTCACTGCGTGATTCACTGAGCGGTTTAGTGACTAGTTAAATAATTGGTTGACTGACTTGCTGAATGTGTGATGACTTACTAAGTTTTGTGATTAATGACTATCTACCTTGGTGACTGTTCGAGCAGTTAACTGCCAACTAACTTGGTAACTGACTAGGTGACAGTCAGCAAGGCGCTGGACTAGGGAATTGCCAGTCAGGTGCTAGTGAGTCACTCATCAGTCAGCTGGCCAGTCAGTTATTCAGTCTGTCACCATTCGGCTAACACCTGTGTGTCGACCTCTCAGTCAACCATCCAGTCTTCCACTGAGCCAGTGAAGGAAAAGTAGTCAGCCGGTCAAGTACCACTGAGTCAATCAATCAGTCAGGCACCAGTTAGTTATCTAATCAGTCAGCACTCAGTCAGGAAGGCACCTCTCAACGCGGAGGGGCAGTTAAGTAACAGTGAGTCTGTCAAGGTGTCAGTCAGCTGGTGCGATACCTTTGAGTCAATCAAGCAGTCAGTCAGCCGGTGACTATCCCGTAAGTCAAAGAGTGAATTAACAAGTCAGTCAGCAAGTCAGGTACCAGTGGGACACTCAATTAATCAGCGAGATTATCTGTCAGAAAGATAGTCAGTGATTAGTCGATCACGAGTGAGCTAATCTGTCAGAGAGGCGCTCAGGTACCGATCATCTAGTCAACCAATCAATCAGTCAGTCAGTCGCCAGTCAGAAACGATATCTAATTCAGTCAGTGAACCAGCTAGTGACCCAGTTACTCAGTGGCTCAGGAACAGGTCTGTCACTCAAGTCGATCAGTCAGTCAACGGATCAGGTACCAGTCAGTAAGTCAACCCGTCAGTCACTAGGTCACCAGTCAGTCAGTCAGCCGGTTAGCTAGCTGGTGAGTCACCAGTAACTAACTGAGTTAGTGGCTCCTAACGGACTGACTGACTGGTTTAAACACTTACTGATTTCAACGTTTCGTGACTGATTGACGTGTTCACTCACACACTGGTACCTAATTTGCTCACTGAGTGACTCACCCAGTCACTGGTACCTGACTAGCCATCTTACTTGCTGACTTACATGTTGAACGACTGACGACGGGGTAATTGACTGGTGACTGATTGGTTAACTAACCGGTTGGCACCTTCGTTACTGACTGACTGGTGTACTAACTAACTGAGTTAAAAGCTCCGGAACTATTGACTGACTGGTTGACTGACTGACTAATTTAAATGATTAGTGACTCATTGACGGTATGACTAACTCACTGGTACCTAACCGGCTGACTGCGTGGTTGACTGACTCACGGGTACCTGACTAGGCATTTGACTTGTTGACTGACATGCTGACCGACTAATGACAGGGCTAATTTATTGTTGATGGACTGCTTAACTTACTTGTTGGTACTTGAGCGGCTGACTGACTGAATTAATGGCCTCTGCCTGACTGAATAACTTCTTGTCTGACTCACTGGTACTTGATTGGGGTCTGACTTGTTGGCTTACGTGCTGACTGACTACCGCAGAGCTAATTAACTGGTGACTGACTGTTTAATTGGTTGACTGACTCAGTGGTAGCTCACCAACCTACTGACTGGTTGCCTGAGTGGCTGACTGATCTGTTTCCTGACCAGTTAAACAGTCAGTGACCTTTTAATTAGCCCGTGGTTAGTCAGTCAGCACGTCAGCCAACAAGTCAGATGGTTAGTGAAGTACCAGTGATTCAGTCAAGGAGTTAGTCAGTGAGTCAGGAGCCATTAATTCAGTCAGTCAGCCGCTAAGGTACCAACCAGTTAGTTAAGCAGTCCATCAGCAGTCAATTAGCCCGCCGTTAGTCGGACAGCATGTCAGTCAACAAGTCAGATGACAAGTCAGGTACCTGTGAGTCTGTAATCCACTCAGTCAGCCGGTTAGGTACCAGTGAAATAGTCAACCCGACAATCAGGCACTAACCGTTTAAATTAGTCACTAAGTGAACCTGTCAGTCAGTAGCTCTCGAGCCATTAACTTAGTTAGTTAGTAAACTAGTCAGTCAGCAGCTCAGGTACCACCCGCTTAATTAACCAATCAGACTGACTGAGTGTTTGACTGACTGGCTGGCACCTGACCGGCTGACTGACTGGTTAACTGCCTTGCTGACTGGTAGAGACTGGCTAATTGACAAGTGACTGGCTTGCTGACTATCTTGTTGACCTACCCACTCTTAGCTGTTTGGCTGCAAACCAGGTTGACTGCCATGTTAATCGACTGATAACTGACTGGTTAACTGACTGATGGTTAACTGGCTGACTGACTAGCTATCAAAGTGCTTGACTGACTCACTGGTACCTCAATTGCTAACTGAGCAGTTAAAAGAACTGTTGACTGCGTTGTTGACTGACTGACTGACTGATAAAAATGGTTAGTTTGTGATTGACGAGTTGGCTAACTCACTGATACCTAACCGGCTGACTCTGTGGTTGACTGACCCACTGGTACGTGACTAGCCATCTCACTTGTTGATGGACATGTTCCCCGACTAACGATTGGCTAATTGAGTGGTGCCTAAATGGTTAACTTCTTGGGTGGTACATGAGAGGCTGACTGACTAGTTTACTTACTAACTGAGTTAGTGGCTCCTAACGGACTGACTGACTGGTTTAATCACTGACTGATTTAAAGGGTTAGTGACTGATTGAAGTGTTCCCTTACACACTGGTAGCTAATTAGGGGGTGAGCTACTCGGTCAGCAAATTAGGTACCAGTGTGTGGGTGAACACGTCAATCAGTCACGAAGCCTTTAAATCAGTCAGTCAGTCAACCAGTCAGTCAGTAGGTCTGGAGCTTTAAACTCAGTTAGTTAGTACACCAGTTAATCAGTAGCGAAGGTACCAGCCGGTTAGTTAACCAATCAGTCACCAGTCAATTACCCCGTCGTCAGTCGTTCAACATGTAAGTCAGCAAGTAAGATGGCTAGTCAGGTACCAGTGACAGGGTGAGCTACTATGTGAGCAAATTAGGTACCAGTGTGGGAGTGAACACGTTAATCAGTCACGAAGCGTTTAAATCAGTAAGTGTTTAAACCAGTCAGTAACTCAGTTAGTTACTGGTGACTCACCAGCTAGCTAACCGGCTGACTGACTGACTGGTGACCTAGTGACTGACTCCTTGACTAACTGACTGGTACCTGATCCGCTGACTGACTCAATTATCTACTTAGTCTCCACTCAGTTAGCCAGTCAGTCACCCCTCGGTCAGGAAGTCAGTCAACCAGTCAGTTAGCCGGTCAAGTGCCAGTGAATCAGTCAACCATTAAGTCAAGGGATCAATTATCTAGTTAGTCACCAGTCAGTGAGCCGGTCAAGTACCAGTAAATCAGTCAACCATTAAGTCAAGGGATCAATTACCTAGTTAGTCACCACTCAGTTAGTAGGTCACTAACTGGTCAGCTAGCCAGTCACTCACTATTACGTCAGCAAAAGAGTCAACAAGTCAATCAGTGGGTCAGGTATCAGTCAGTCGGTCAATCGGTAAGTCGGTAAGTCACCAGTCATTTACCCAATAAGTAACCAGTCGGCCGAAAAGGTCAATTTACCAGTCAGTCAGCCAATCACTCAAGCGAGCAGATCACCATCGGGTACCAGTCAGTCAGTAAACTAGTCAGTCAGGCGGTCAGGTAGCAGCAAGGAAGTCAAGCAGTCAGTCAGCCAGTCACAAGTCACTCACTAGTCGGTCACCAAGTCAATCATCATGTCGGTCAGCCAGGCACTACGCCAGATAGTCTGTCTGCTCGTTAACTACCAGTAAATTAGTCAGCCAGTCACTCAGCCAGTCACTCAGCCAGTCACTTAGCCCGTCAATCAGAAAGTCAGTCAGCAGAGTCAATAACCACTGAGTTATTCAGTCCATCACCAGTCAGTGAGCAACGTAGTCACTTAGCTAGTCAATCACTCAAGTACCAACATCTAAGTTAATCAATCAGGCACACAGTCAGTCACTGGTCAGGAAAGCAGTCAGTAGGCCGGAAAATCACCACTCTGTCAGCAAATCAGCCAGACAGTCAGTGAACCAGGTAGTAAATTAGTCGTTCAACCACTCAGTCACCAGTCATTCAAACAGATAATCAAGCAGTCACTAACCCAGTTACCGAACCAGTCAAGCGGCCAGTCAAGTACCAGTGAGTCACTCAATAAGTCACTAAGCCCGTCGATAACTAGTTAGCTAGACAGTCGATCACCAGTAAGTCACCACTCGGTCACCAAGTCAGTCAACCAGAGAGGCACTCATGTACTAATTACTAGGTTAGCCAGCCAGTCATTGGCTACTGATTAACCATTATTTGTCACTAGGTCAGTAAGTAAACCAGTCAGTTAATCAGTCAGTCAACTAGTCAGTAAACCAGTCAGCCAGCTCTTCAGGTGCCACTGGGTCGGTCAATAAGTCGTTAACCAGTCAGTGAGCCAGTTAATCACCTGTCAGTTAGACAGTCAGTTGGAAGTCGGGCAGCAATGCAGTAAGCCAGTCAGGTAACAGTAGTTCAATCAACATGTAATTGAGTCACCCAGTCACTGAAGCAGGTATCAGTCGGGTGATGAAGGAAGTCAAGCCGTCAGTCTGTTAATCAGTCCGTCTTTCAATTACAAGTCGGTCAGCCAGTCCATCACTCAGTCACCAATCAGTCTGTCAGTAGGTTACCAAGTCAGTCATTAGTCGGTCAACAAGTTAGTTAGCCAGTCAATGAACCTCTCAGTCAGTCACTCAGTTAGCCACTCAGTCACTGCAATGAGATTTAGCCAGCTACTCGGTCAACTACCAGTCAGTCACCAGTCACTTAGCCATTCAATCACCCTTCGGTCGTCAAGTAAGTCACCCAATCAGTCGGCTAATCAGCCGTAAGTCACTCACACAGTCATTTCTCAAGTCACTTACCAGTCGGTCAGCAAGTCAGTTAACCAGTCAGATAGCCAGTCAAAGACCATTGAGTCAATCAACCATTCAGTCGGTGAGTCAGTCAACAGGCCAATCAGTCACCAGTCCACAAGTTGGTCAGTCAAACAGTCTTATACCCAGTCAAATACCAATGAGTCAGTCAACCACTCTGTCATTCAACCAGTCAAATAGCTAGTCAAGTCCCATTAAGTCAGTCACCCTCTCAGTCTGCCAGTGAGTGAACCATGCAGTGAGCCAGCCAGTCAGCAGCCAATGACCAACTCAGTGACCAGGTAGTCAGCAATTCACTTAACCAGTGAGAGAGCCAGTCAAGTACCATTGAGTTAGTCAACCATTCAATCAGCTACTCAGTTAACTGGCCAGTCATCTAGTCAGTCACCAGTCAATAAGCCACTGAGTCACCAGTCAATTAGCCACTCAGTCAGAAGTCCGTCAGCAAGTCCGTTAACATGTCAGATCGCCAATCAAGTACCACTGAGTCAGTCAACCTTTCAGTGAGCCGGTCAGACAACCAAGGAGATGGGCATCTAAGTACCACTAGGCCAGCCAGCCATTCTGTCAGCTAGACAGTCAACCAGGCAGTCAGGCTGTCTGTCAGCCAGTCAGTCAGCAGGCAATGAGCTACGAAGTCACCAGTCACTAAGCAATTCAAGTAACCAGTCAGATACCCAGTCAAGTACCACTGAATTAGGCAACCATTCACTCAGCTAGTCAGCCGAACAGCCAGTCAGCCACTCAGTCACCAGCCAATAAGCCACTTAGTCACTGATCGGTGTACAAATCAGTTAGTTTATCCAGTCAGATAGCCAGTCAAGTACCACTGCGTCAGTCAAGAAAACTCTATTATAAGTCTCCACTCAGTTAGCCAGTCAGTCACCACGCTGTCAGGAAGTCAGTCAACCAGTCAGTTAGCCGGTCAAGTGCCAGTGAATCAGTCAACCATTAAGTCAAGGGATCAATTATCTAGTTAGTCACCACTCAGTTAGTAAGTCACTAACTGGTCAGCTAGCCAGTCACTCACTATTACGTCAGCAAAGGAGTCAACAAGTCAATCAGTGGGTCAGGTATCAGTCAGTTGGTCAGTCGGTAAGTCGGTAAATCACCAGTCATTTACCCAATAAGTAGCCAGTCGGTTGAAAAGTCAATTTACCAGTCAGTCAGCCAATCAGTCAACCAAGCAGATAACCCTAATTAGTTACGGGTGACTCACCAGCTAGCTAACCGGCTGACTGACTGACTGGTGACCTAGTGACTGACTGGTTGACTAACTGACTGGTACCTGATCCGCTGACTGACTGATCGACTTGAGTGACAAACTTTTTCCTGTACGACTGACTAACTGGGTCACTAGCTGGTTCACTGACTGAATGATATACCGTTAGTGACTGACGACTGACTGACTCAATGACTGGTTGAGTAGATGATCGGTACCTGAGCGCTTCTCTGACAGATTAACTCACTCGTGACCGACTGATCACTGACTATCTTACTGACGAATGAGAGATAATCTCACTGACCAATTGAGTCTCCCACTGGTACCTGACTTGCTGACTGACTGGTTAATTCACTCTTTGACTTACGGGATAGTCACCGGCTGACTGACTGCTTGATTTACTCAATGGTATCGCACCAGCTGACTGACACCCTGACAGACTCACTGTTACTTAACTGTCCCCCCGCGTTGAGAGGTGCCTTGCTGACTGAGTGCTGACTGATTAGATAACTGACTGGTGACTGGCTGATTGATTGACTCAGTGGTACTTGACCGGTTAACTAATTTTCCTTCACTGGCTCAGTGGAGGACTGGATGGTTGACTAAGAGGTTGACTCACAGCCTAACTGGGGTGTTAGCCGAATGGTGACAGACTGAATAACTGACTGGCCAGCTGACTGATGGGTGACTCATTAGCACCTGACTGGCAATTCTAGGGTCCAGCGCCTTGCTGACTGTCACCTAGTCAGTTACCAAGTTAGTTAGCAGTTAACTGCTCGAACAGTCACCAAGGCAGATTAATCAGAAAGTTAGTAACTCATCACACATTCAGCCAGTCAGTCAACCAGTTAACTAGTCACTCAACCGTTCAGTGAATCACGCAGTGAATCCGTGAGTTAGCCAATCAAAAACCCAGTCAGTCAGACGCTCAGTTACTAGTCTGTAAGTCAATCAGCAGCCAGTTAGGAAAGCGCTGAACCAGTTAGTCAGCCAGTCAGGTGCCAGTGAGTCAGTGAACCAATCCGTAATTTAATCAGTCATCACTCGGCTAAACAGTCATGTTCCACCGAGTAAGTCAATGAACAAGTTAGCAGTTTATTCAACCATTCAAATAGCCACTCAACTACAAGTGAGTCAGTCAATCAATTGGTCAGCCAGTCAGTCAACCAGTCAGTCCTTCACCAGTCAATAAGCCACTGGTCTACCAGTAGGCGGGAGAAGCAGTTCACCGGTCAGATAACCCGTCAAGTACTACACATCCAGTCAACCATTTAGTAAGACAGTCAGGTTACGAGCCAGTAAAACTGTCACTCACCAATTAGGCACTCTATCACCGAGTGAGCAGCAAACAAGCTACCGAGTCAGATAGCCAGTCAAGTGTTACTGATTCACTCAACCGTTCACTCATCCGGACAGATAACCACCAGGTCAGCCAGTCAGTCTGCAGTCAATTAGTGACTCAATTAGCCCGTCAAGTACTACTGGTTCAGTCGAACTTTCAATCAGCCAGTCAACCAGTCAGTCACCGCTCAATTGGTGAATCAGTCACCAGTCGGTTAGGGAGTCATTTAAACAATCAGATACCAAGTCAAGTACAACTGGGTTAGTCAACCATTTCGTCATCCCATCAGTCAACCAGCCAGGTCGACCAGTCAGTCAGTTAGCCACTTAGGCACCAGTCGCTGAGCAAGTCAGTAAGTTAATCATAAAGCCAGTCCTTTATGTGAGTCAATTATTCAGTCAGCTATTAAGTGAAACAGTAGGTCAGCCTCTCAGTCAGCAGTCAATTAGCCAGTCGTTTTTCAGTCGCGCAGCCAGTCAATAAACGAGTCAAATAGCCAGTCATCCTCATCATTAAGTCAGTCATCCTCTCAAACAGCCAGTGAGTGAACCATATTCTAGGCTAGTCACTCAGCAGCCAATGAGCAACTTAGTCACCAGGTAGTCAGCAATTCACATAACCAGTGAGAGAGCCAGTCAAGTACATTTGAGTTATTCAACCTTTCAGTCAGCTACTCAGCCAAACAGCCAATAAGCCACTCAGTCAGAAGTCCATTAGCCACTAGTTAAGTCAACCATTCAGCCAGCTAGACAGTCAATCAGGCAGTCAGGCAGTCAGCCAGTCAGTCAGCCGGCAATAACCTGAGAAGTCACCAATTACACAGTAACTCAGGTAGCCAGTCAGATAGCCATTCAAGCACCAGTGAGTTAGGCAACGATAGAGTCAGGTTGTCGCTCAATAGTCAGTAAGCCACTTAGCCACCGAGCGGTGGATAAGTCAGTTAGCTTAGGCAGTGAATTCAGCAGCCAATGAGCAACTCAGTCACCAGGCAGTTAGCAATTCTTTTAACCAGTGAGAGAGCCAGTCAAGTAATATTGAGTTATTCAACCATTCAGTCAGCTACTCAGCCAACCAGCCAATCAGCCCGTCAGTCGCCAGTCGATATGCCACTCAGTTAGCAGTCAATCGGCGGTTGGCTCAGTCAGACATTCTGTCAGCTAGAGTAGACAGTCGACCACGCAGACAGCCAGTCAAGCAGCCGGCAATGAGCTACGAAGTCACCAATCACTCAGCAACTCAGTTAACCACTCAGATAGCTAGTCAAGCACCCCTAAGTTAGCCAAGGATAGAGTCAGCTTGTCAGTCAATAAGCCACGTAGTCACCGATCGGTGGATAAGTCAGTTAGCTTAAGCAGTCAGATAGGCAGTGAAGTACCATTGAGTCAGGCAAGAAAACTCTAAAATTTGCTTAATACCCAATCTTTCCTAGGAAATTTAGGCACACACTAAAATGCGCCAAGTCTTCCTCAACGGGCACTGTAAAGACGGTTTTCCATAAAGTATATGCAAACAAGCCAAAAGTAACTCTTGTGAATAGATGGTGTTGAAATCTATAAGGAAACACTGAAACGTGCTTGATAACGGTTTTTTCTACGAAGTTTGGCCAAAGACTGAAATACCTCAAGTCTTGCTAAGGTCGCTCTGGAAACACGGTTATCACAAAAGTGTCTCGAAACAAGCAAAAAGCAATTTTTTAAATAGAATGTGTTGAAATCTGTGAGAAAAACCTAAAATTCCTTGATATCCCATGTGTCCTACCTAATCTGGCCAAAAAGTATCTGGGAACAAGTCAAAATCAATGTTTTTTTAATAGAATACGCTGACAACTGCAAGAAAGCACTACAATTTGCTTGATATCCCATGTTTCCTTCCATATCTGGCCAGAGAATGGAATGCGTTAAGTCTTGCTCAAATCACGGTGGAAACTCGGTTTTCAAAAACAGTATCTGGAAAGAAGCCAAAAACACTTTTTTAAATAGAATGTGCTGAAATTTGCAAAAAACACTAGAATTTGCTCGATTCCCGATTGTTCGTTCCTACGAGATTTGGCTACAGACTGAGATACATGGAGTATTGCTTAACTCACGTTGAAAACACGGTTTTTCAACAAGTATCTAGACACAAGCCAAAGCAAACTTCATTGAACAGAATGTGCTGAAATATGTAAGAAAACACAAAAATTTGATTGATACGCGATGTTTCCTACAAAGTTTGCCTAGAGACTGAAATACATCGTCTTGCTCATCTTGGGATGAAAACAGAGTTTTGGGAAAAGTATCTTTCCAAATTTGTAAGAAAACGCTATAATTTGATTGATACCCGATGTTTCCTGTAAAACTTTGCCACAGAGTGAAGGAAGTCAAGTCTTGCTCAACTCGCGCTACAAACACCGTTTTGAAAAAAGCATCTGCAAACAGCCCAAAATTACTTTTTCTTAATAGAATGTGCTGAAATCTGTAACAAAACGCTAATACTCAGTCGACACTCGATGCTTCCTAAGACATTCCTCAGACTGAAATGCGCCAAGCTAACAAGTCAACCAGTCAAACAGCCCCTTCAAAGGCCAGTCAGTAAATAAAAATTGAGTAATTCCAACAGATACTCTGCCCGTCAGGTACCAGTATGTAAGCTAGACAGTAATGAAACCACAAAAGTCAGCGAGTCAAGAACCAGTGAATCCTTGAACCATTCACTGTGTCTGTCAGTCACCAATCAAATAGTCACCTAGTCCCAAGCCAGTCAAGGTGTCAATGGACCAGTTAGCCATTCGCTTTTAATTCACTCTTAATTCAGTAGCCATTAAGTCAGTGAAACAGTCATTTAGTCAATCAGTCAGTCAACCAGTCACTTAGACCGTTAGGTACCAGTGAGTCAGTCAAACGGTACGTTGGCCAGTCAGTCACCAGTCAGTTAGCCACCCAGTCACAAGTCAGTCAACCAGTAAGTCAACCAGTCAGTCAAGCAGTCGATCAACCAGGAAGTCAGCGAGTCAAGTACCAGTGAATCAATCAACCAGTCACTGCCAGTAGTCACCAGTCAAATAGCCACTTAGTCACAAGGCAGTCAAGGAGTAAGTCGACCAGTAAGCTAGTCGGACAGCTAGTCACTCTTCATTTAGTGGCAATTAAGTCAGTGAATCAGCCTTTTAGTGCATCAGTCAGTACACCTGTCACTCAGCGGTTATGTACCAGTGAGTCAGTCACCCAGTGGGTTGGCTAGTCAGTCACCACTCAGTTAGCATTTCAATCACCAGTCGGTCAATCAGGAACTCAGCGAATCAACTACCAATGAATCAGTCAACCAGTTACTGTCAGTCAGCCACAAGTCACTTAGTCACAAGTTAGTCAAGGAGTTAATCGACCAGTAAGCCAGTCGGTCAGGTAGTCACTCTTAATTGAGGGGCCATTTAGTCAGTAAATCAGCCGTTTAGTCAACCAGTCATTCAGCCGGTCAGGTACCAGTGAGTTAGTCAACCAGTCCGTTTGCTAGCCACTCACCAGTCAGTTAGCCAATCAGTCACCAGTCGGTCAACAATTGAGTGAACAATACAAATAGCCAATCAAGCAGCAGTGAGTCAGTCAACCAGTCAACCACATACTCACTCGATAGTCAGTAAGCAGTAATTCTTTCCATCAGTCAAGCAGTTTGTCAACAAGTATGTCAAGCGGTCAAGTACCATTAAGTCAGTCAACCAATCCGTCAGCGAGAAAGTCACCTAGTCAGTTACCAAGTTACTCACCGGTCAGTCTGCAAGGGACTCAACCAATCAGTGGCTGGGTCAGGTACAAGTAGGTCAGCAGTTAACTGCTCGATCAGTCAGCTGGGCAGACAGTCACCAATCAGTAAGTCAGCAACTCATCACACAGTAAGCAAGTCAGTCAACCACTCAATCAACTAGACAGTCAACCGGTCAGTGAATCACGCAGTCTAACCGTGAGTTAGCCACTCAGTAACCTAGTTAGTCCGACACTCAGTTACTAGTCAGTTAGTACAGTTACTACTCATTTTAAGCCTTGAAAATCACTTTCAAAGCGCTAGAAACACGTTTTGGGCACCATTGAACAAATAGCAGGAGTTTGAAGGAAATTTGAAGTGTTGACAAAGATGGCCATGTTACCCCTTTGAAAAAAATCGAAGATGGATGAGACGAAAAGAGGTAGGTTAAACCTAACTCCATCTAACTTTTGAACCACTCCTGCTTAAGCCATGAAAATTGTCACACTTTTGGTCCTTGTATTGAACTAGCTTGGTATGAAATATCAAATTATTCCACTCTGAAAGTACAGCGTTTTAGTGGTCGGAGGTTTAAGAGGCTGCACCGCTGATTTGCCCACTTGTGTTTATTGGCCTCATTTTTCTCCTTAGCTGCCCACTTTGTGTGCTGGTATGCTCTCGAAGGTTATAGGGTCATTAGGGCTTCTAAAACTTTCAAACCCTTGAGCATATAACAAAAGGACAACACAATCATAGTCAACTTTTCAAACTTCCAACTTTTTCAAAGTTAAAACTTTTCCATGACTTTTAAAAAAGCTAGAAGAGAAATCAAGCAACTCATTGATGAAGACAGCTTCTTTCGGTGTGCTGATTTGCCCACTTTTGCCGATATCGCCCCATTTTTTTGGTACTGATATCGCCAAATTTTTTTATAGTCATGGTCTCAGTGGTCATAGTTTCATAGTCATAGTCTCAGTTCATAGTTCATATTCATAGTCTCAGTTTCTCGAAGTCTCTCTTTTTTCATAGTGATAGTCATACTCTTAGGAAGGGTAATTGAAATACAGAAAGTCATAGTCATAGTCATAGTAGTTGTAATAGATATGAACCATCGCCGAGGGGATATGAACCCAGGTAATACGTTAACCCTAACCCCATCTAACTTTTGACTCATTTATTCTTAACCCCCGAAACTTGTCACACTAGTAGCAATACCGTATATGTGCACGTTCCTTCGCAGTAAAGCACTATTTAAGCAATAGTGAAAATCAGACCTGAAAAAAATTCAGGCCTGTACGGGATTCGAACCACTGACCTCTGCGATACTAGTGCAGCGCTCTACCAATTGAGCTAACAAGCCAACTGGGAGCAGGCCATCAAACTAATTCGACATAAACCCGTAGATGATAAATCAAACAACAAACATATGAAATACATATATATGAACTGCAGTTATGAAACGTATATGTGCACGATCCTTCGCAGTAAAGCACTATTTAAGCAATAGTGAAAATCAGACCTGATTTTTCAGGTCTGATTTTCACTATTCCTTAAATGGTGCTTTACTGCGAAGGATCGTGCACATACACGTTTCATAACCGCAGTTCATATATATGTATTTCAGTAGCAATATCATTGAGTTATAGGGGTTGGATGATTACGAGAGGATATGAACCATCGCCGAGGGGATATGAACCATCGCCGAGGGGATATGAACCATCGCCAAGGGGATATGAACCAAGGTGGCACGTTAACCCTAACCCCATCTAACCTTTGAACCATTCGCGCTTAGTGCATGAACTTTATTGCACTGTTTGGCATAGCATTGAACTACTTGCGTGATAAATATGAGTATATTGCAATGCAGAATGACACAGTTACAGTTTTTGGAACCGTGACCATCTGAATTTTGAAAGACCTAAAGTTTTAAGTAAGGGTTTAGGTATTTAAAACTATTTGTACACCGAAAAAAGTACTTTTCCGACAATAGTAACTCTTTGTAATGATAATCTTACATTAAGAAAGCGTTTTAGATACTGACAATTTTTATCAAGAGTACCGTGCTACCTCTTTGAAAAAAAAAACAAGATGGCCTAAGCGAAAAGAGGGTCCCCTAACCCCAACCCAATCTAACTTTTAAATCCTTTAAGCTTAAGCCATGAAACGTGTTCCACTATTGATCATAGTTTGGTATAAAACATGAGGACACTTGATGCAGAACCAACAGAGTTATAGAGGTTAGAAGATTGAGATGGGATATGAACCACCATCGAGGGTATATGAACCATCGCTGGGGGATATGAACCAAAGTGGTAAGCTAACCCTAACCCCCTCTAGCTTTTGAACCCTTCACATTTTAACCATTAATGTTATCACACTATTACGTATTTGATTGAACTACTTTGGTGTTAAATATGATGGTATTTTACGTAGAACCAACAGCGTTATAGAGATTGGAAGATTGAAAAGGGATATAAACCATCAACGAAGGTATATGAAGCATCGCCGAGGGGATATGAACCAAAGTCGTAGGTTAACCCTAACCCCGTCTAACTTTTGAACCATTCACATTTCAACCATGAAACCTGTCACACTATTGATCATTGGATTGAACTAGTTTGGTGTGAGATATGAAGTTATTTTATGCATAACAAATAGTGTTATAGTTACATGTGATGCACGATCCTCGCAGTAGATAGCGCTATTTAAGCAATAGCGAATATCATTGTATCTTGGAAGATTGACTAGAGAAAGGTGAAAAATGGGCTAAGAGGTGTACGTGAGAAAAACTCATTTTAAGGCTTGAAAACTACTTTGAAAGAGCTAGAACCTCGTTTTGGGCACCATTGAACAAATAACAGGAGTTTGAGGGAAATTTGAAGTGTTGACAAAGATGGCCATGTTACCCCTGATGACTGACACGAAAAGAGGTAGGTTAACCCTAGCCCTAAGTAACTTCTTAACCATTCAGTGAAACGAACTCAACCGGGGCCACCCAACGTTTTTTAGCCAATTACAAGACAAGTACGGAACAACAGAATTGGAGTTCGTTCACCAGCGGTCAAATTAAACTGCTCGTTTGACTGGAGTCGATGTCAGGACATGCGGAAGCTTCTAGTTTTTTTACGGTGAATAAATATGTTGTTTATTTCGTTTACGGTAAAAGCGAACAAATATTTATCTAATAGCGGCCGGTAATTTTGAAGACTGAACAGACTCAACGTACGTAAGTAACGAATAATGCTGGGTAAACCAATAAATTTCTTTTTCGAAACACGGTCTGGAATGTCGGAGACAAGAACTTGTATAATTTACCGAGTATTGCTGCCGGGAATTTTAAAGACTGAACGAACTCAACGTAAATTTACCAAATTACGGCTGAGTAAACTTTTATAACAAAAATTTTTCGATATAGGGTATGGAGTTTTGAAAAAGAAAGCTTGTACAACTTACCGAATTTTGGGGCCGGGAGGTTTGAAGACTGCAAGGACTCAGACTTAAAGAAATTTACTAAATTACGAACGGGTTAACTTATAAAATATATATTTCGAAACACGTTCTGGAATGTCGAGGATGAAAGCTTATATTATTTACGGAATAATGCGGCTGGGAATATTGAAGACCAAACGGACTCAATACAAATGTATTTGCGGAATTGACACGGCCTGAGATTTTGAAGACGAAACGGTTTTACCTCAAATCAGTGAATGTTTGAAATACTTCCCGACTTTCAAACTACAACGCAAACGGAATCAACCACCGGTAATACATGCAAAAACTAAATTTGAAATTTTCTTTGTCCTTGTGATTGGTTACTAAAATTCTCGGTAAAATTGTAGATACGGCCGTTTTTCAATGATATTTTAAAAATATACTTGTGTTGAGCCGGTTTCGCCTTGAGGTTTAGCCGGCTGTAATTTGATATATTTATTCACATTGATCGAGCCCGTTTCGTGTTCAAAATTCGCGGCCGCAATATTCAGTAAATTACATAAGCTCTCGCCTTCGGCATTCCAGGCCTTGTTTCGGAAAATATATTGTATAAAGTGAGTCGGCCGCAATTTGGTAAATTTAACTTTAGTCAGTATAGTCTTCGAAATTACCGGCCGCCATTCGGTAAACATTTATTCACCTTTACCGTAATAGAAATGGAAAATATTATATTTTTTGCTTTAAAAAAACTATAAGCTTTCGCATACCTTCACATCTGATTTAGTCAAACGAACAGTGAAACTTGACCCTTATACTGATTGATCCGCTGATGAACGAGCTTCAATTTTTTGTTCTAAACTCGTCTTGTGATTGGCTAAAAAACGTTGGGTGGCCCCGGTTGAGTTCGTGTCACTGTAAGCCATGAGACTTGTCACACTCCTGATCAATGGATTAAACTAGTTTGGTATGAAATATCAAATTATTTCATGCAGAAAGTACAGAGTCGTAGTGGTTGGAAGATTGCGCGCCTGCACGGCTGATTTATCCACTTGTGTTGATTGGCCTAATTTTTCTGCTGACCTGCCCACTTTGTGTGCTGATATGCCCTCGTATGTTATAGGGTCATTCGGGCTTCTAAGACTTTGAGACCCTTGAGCATATAGCAACAGGACAACATAATCATAGTCAACTTTTCAAACTTCGAACGTTTGAAACTTAACTTTTCCATGACTTTTAAAAAGCTATAGGAGACATCAAGCAACTCATTGATGAAGACACCTTCGTTCGGTGTGCTGATTTGCCCACGTTTGCTAATATCGTCTCATTTGTTTCGGTGATATCGCCCCATTTTTCATTGTCATAGTCTCAGTCAGTCATAATCATAGTCATAGTCATAGTCATACTCTTAGGAAGGGTCATTGAAATACTGATAGGTATAGTCATAGTCCAAGTCGCAGTCTAAGTCATAGTCAGAGTTGTAGGAATTGTAAGGGGATATGAACCATCGCCGAGGGGAATTGAACCCAGGAAGAACGTTAACCCTAATCCCATCTAACTTTTGACCCCTTGATTCTTAAGCCATGAAATCTGTCACACTGTTACTAATATCATTGAACTCATTTGGTATGAAATATAAAGTTATTTCATTGAGGAATACCAGAGGTATATGGGTTGGATGATTGCGAGAGGATATGAACCATCGCCGAGGGGATATGAGCCATCGCCAAGGGGATATGAACGAAGGTGGCACGTTAATTCTAGCCCCATCTAACTTTTGAACCATTCGTGCTTAAGTCATGAACTTTATCACACTGTTGGGCATTGCATTGAACTACTTTCCTGATAGATAGATATGAGTATATTGCAGACAACAGTAACTCTTTTCAATGATAATCAATCAATAAGAAAGCGTTCTAGACACTGAAAAGTTTGACCAAAAGTACCATGCTACCCCTTTCGAAAAATATTCAAGACAGCGAAAATGAAAATAGGGTCCCTTAACCCTAACCACTTCTAACTTTTGACTCATTTAAGCTTAAGCCATGAAACTTGTTCCACTATTGGTACTCGGATTGAACTAGTGTGGTATGAAACATGAGGATACTTCATGCAGAACGAAGAGAGTTCTAGAGGTTAGAAGATTGAGAGGGGATATGAACCATCACCGAGGGTATATGAACCATCGCCAGGAGATATGAACTAAAGTGGTAGGTTAACCCTAACCCCATCTAAATTTTGAACTATTCACGTTTTAGCCATTAAACTTGTCACACTATTGCTCATTGGATTGAACAAGTTTGGTGTGAAATATCAAGTTATGTTATGCATAATCAACAGAGTTATGGTGGTTATAAGATTGACCAAAAGAAAGGTGAAAACTGGGCTACGGGGTGTAAGTGAGAAAACCTCATTTTAAGGCTTGAAAATTACTTTGAAAGCGCTAGAAACTCGTTATGGGCACCATTGAACAAATAGCAGGAGTTTGAGGGAAATTTGAAATTTTGACAAAGATGGCCATGATACCCCTGATGACTGACACGAAAAGAGGTAGGTTAACCCTAACCCCATCCAACTTTTGAACCATTCATGCTTAAGCCATGAAAGTTGTCACACTGTTGATCATTGTATTGAACTAGTTTGGTATGAAATATCAAATTATTTTATGCAGAAAGTACAGAGTTGTGGTGGTTGAGAGCCTGCACTGCTGATTTGCTTACTTGTGGGGATTTGCCCTATTTTTCTGCTGACCTGTCCACCTTGTGTACTGGTATGCACTCGTATGTTATAGGGTCATTCGGGCCTCTAAAGCTTTCAACCCCTTAAGCACATAGCAACAGGACAACATAATCATAGTCAACTTTTCCAACCTCCAAAGTTTCAAACTTAAAACTTTTCCATGACTTTTGAAAAGCTAAAAGAGAAATCAAACAACTCAGTGAGGAAGACACCTTCCTTCGGTGTGCTGATTTGTCGACTCTAGCTGATATCGCCCCATTTTTTGGTGCTGATATCGCCTCATTTTTTTGCTGATATCGCCCCATTTTTCATAGTCATAGTCTCGATCAGTCATAGTCATAGTCATAATCATACTCTTCGGAAGGGTCATTGAAATACTGATAGTCATAGTCATAGTCATAGATATAGACAGTCATAGTCATGATCTAAGTCGCGGTGTAAGTCATAGTCATATTTATAAGAATTGTAAAGGGACATTAACCATCGCCGAGGGGATATGAACAAAGGTGGTAGGTTAACCCTAACCCAATCTAACTTTTGACCCATTGATTCTTAAGCCACGACACTTGTCACACTATTAGTGATTGCATTGGACTAAGTTTTTATAAAAAATAAAGTTATTTCATTGAGAATTACTAGAGTTATAGGGGTTGGAAGATTGCGAACGGATATGAACCATCGCCGAGGGGATATGAAGCAGGCTGGCACGTTAACCCTAACCCCGTGTAACGTTTGAACCATTCGTGCTTAAGCCATGAACTTTATCACACTTTTGGGCATTGCATTGAACTACTTGCGTGATAAATATGAGTAGATTTTATTGAGGAATACCGAGTAAACTCATCAGAATGATCCAACTCCTTTACCCGGATTCCAAATCTGCAGTTCTTGATGGAGGTCAACCATCCGAATGGTTCCAAGTAAAACCTGGCGTCAAGCAATGTTGTGTAATGTCAGGCTTCTTATTCCTTCTCGCCATCGACTGAATAATGCAAGAGACAACCCATCTAGCAAAGATAGGTATCAGATGGAAATTCACCAGTCAGCTACAAGACCTAGACTACGCGGATGATGTCGCTCTGATCTCAACAAATCACGGACAGATGCAAAAGAGACAGATAAGCTAACAGAGGCAGCTCAGAGAGTGGGACTCAACATTAGCAAATCGAAAACACGCATACTGAAAATTAGTTGCAAGAACAACAACTCTATCAAATTCCAAAACGGTCAAGACATCCAGGAAATAAACGACTTCACTTATCTTGGAGCATGTGGTGTAAGTGCGGATGGGGCAGCAGATAAGGAAGTAGAAGGCAGACTTTGTAAGGCCAAGACAGCATTTAGGAAGTTGCAAAAAGTGTGGAGCTCTAAGCAATATAGTAAGAAGACCGAGATTAAGGTATTCAACATCCTCGTGAGACGGGTCCTTTTGTATGGAAGTCAAACATGGAAGACAAATGCTAAAGATTACGAGAAACTTGACTCCTCTCAGTAGCAGTGCCTGAAGAGAATTCAAGGTATATTTTAGCCGTACATCATTTCGAAGGAGGAATTACAAAAAGAAACCGGATCTGCACCGATGAGCATAGAAGTTAGGAGAAGTAGGTGGAATTTTCTTGGAAATCTCTTGACGATGTCGCAAGACTACCACTGCGAAATAGCCCTCACACGGTCACCAGACAGTAAGAGAAAGGTGGCCAGGCCCAAAACAACTTGGAGGCGATCGATTGAAAAGGAAAGAAGGGAGGCGGGTGAGAAGTCGTGGGAAGAAGCGAGGTTTATTGCATGAGACCGGGACCGATGGAAGAGAATTATCAAGGCCTTATGCGCAACAGAGCACGAAGAAGACTGATGATCATGATGCATTGCGGAATGACAGAGTTATAGTTTTTGGAACTGTGACCATCTGAATTTTGAAAGACTGAAATTCTTAAGTAAGGTGGTACGTTAGCCCTAACCCCATCTAACTTCTGAACCATTCCCTCTTAGGTAATGAAACTTGCCACACTATTGGTAATTGCATTCAACTAGTTTGGTATGAAGTATAAGGTTATTTTATGTGGAAACAACAGAGTTAGAGTTGTTGGAAGATTGAGAGCCTGCACAGCTAATTTTTCCCACGTATGCTGGTGGATTTTCCCCTTTTTTTCTGCTGAAATACCCGACTTGTGTGCTGATATTTCCTCGTATGTTATAGGGTCACTCGGGCCTCTAAAACGTTTAAACCCTTGAGAATATAGAGATCAAATTCAACGCACTATTAGCAAAAACAACAAGCTATTGGAGCTCTAAACGACAATGGCTTTGATTGAGGAATAACAGAGCCACAACCTTCCGCAGTGTGACCATCTAAATTGTAAAAATTATTGAATTTCTTAACTAAGGCTTTAGGCGTTTAAAACGATTTTTACACCTAAAAAACTACTTTTAAGCCAATAGTAACTTTTTAATGATAATTAAACACATAGAAAGCGTTTTAGAGAAATGAAGAGTTTTGTGTATATGCGCAATGTTAAAAACTGTAGGAATATAGTTTAGGAATGACCAGTGAATGAGTAATGATAATTAATGAGTTATTATAGTCTAAGAATCACATAGAAAACAACCAGCTGGACTTTTCTCAAGAAAAACGCTTTCTAGGTCCATTTTCTTAATTTGTATTTTAAAATTGTTCGAGTCACATTGTGTCCGTACATTTCCCGGTAATTTGCACCATAAATAAGGCCTTAGATGTCCGATAAAATGCTTTTCATAAGTTACTGTATTATATCTCGGTATAACAAAGTGTGGTGTACGTAACTTGTAATTATTTTCCATTGTTTGCAATAATTCAGCGATGTACGTTCCAGGTTGAACATTAACACCATCAGGTCTTTCAGTCTTCTCATACCTAATGTAGGTAATCCTGCTTCCTTTAACAGATGTTCGTATGTTGATGCACTGTCCTTGATTTGGTTTGAAGGTTTGAAGAAAAATCAAAATGGCGTCCCTTGTAGTGGTTGTATCGACACCTATCACAGGAAATGCACTGGCATGAGTCTCAGGGAGTTACGATCCTATTCTATGACACATTTTCGAACATGGTACTGTATGAGATGCTCTCTACCTCCACTTAGTGATAGTTTCTTTGAAAACTCAACTCTCGAAGAAAAGCAAGATGAGGTAGAGTCGGAGTCAGTGGACGAAACCTGGTCGAGATTTGATCAAATTGCCGGGAATAATGTTTGAAACTTTAAACTGGGACACATTAACGCTAACAGCATCGGCGGTTTCTAGCTTCATGAGATCAAATCTTGGCTTCGTCCTAGTAAACTCGACATTCTGATTATATCTGAGAGCAAAATCGACGCGACTTTTCCGGAGAACATGTTTCATGTTGGTGGTTTTCGATAGTGTCGTTGCGACAGAAAGGCAAGTGGCGCTGGTTTATTAGTGTATGTTGGGAGCGACATCTGCTTTATCCGAGTCAAAGAAATAAAAGGGCTCCCTTCTGAAAAGTAGTCAAGTTTTAAAACCGAATCTATCGTTCTCAGGATTAACCTTGCGAAAACCTGGATCACTGTTTGTGGAATTTACAGGCCTCCGTCAACTAATAAATCACAGTGGTGTCGTGAGCCATCATTGCTATTCGAGGCAGCATCAACACTGTCAAGTACAATATTGTTTGCGGCAGATCTTAATGCTGATATTTCAGAACCGGACAAACCGTGAGAAGACGAGCGATCGCTTCTAGACTTGTTAGATATTTTTATCCTTCTTTCCCAGCTCAAGGCCTACGGTATGGATGACAAGAGATGAAAAATGGGGCAAATCCCTACAAGTAAGCAAATCAGCCGTGCAGGCTCTCAATCTTCCAACCACTACAACTCTGTACTTTCTGCATGAAATAATTTGATATTTCATACTAAACTAGTTCAATACAATGAACAACGGTGTATGTAGCGCGAGTTGAGCAAGACTTGACTTCCTTCACTCTGTGGCAAAATTTTACAGGAAACATCGGGTATCAATCAAATTATAGCGTGTTCTTACAAATTTGAAAAGATACTTTTCCCAAATTTCTGTTTTCATCCCAAGATGAGGAAGACGATGTATTTCAGTCTCTAGGCAAACTTTGTAGGAAGCATCGCGTATCAATCAAATTTTTGTGTTTTCTTACATATTTCAGCACATTCTGTTCAATGAAGTTTGCTTTGGCTTGTCTCTAGATACTTGTTGAAAAACCGTGTTTTCAACCTGAGTCAAGCATGTATTTCAGTCTGTAGCCAAATCTCGTAGGAACGATCGGGAATCGAGCAAATTTCAGTGTTTTTTGCAGATTTCAGCACATTCTTTTTAAAAAAGTGTTTTGGGCTTCTTTCCAGATAGTGTTTTTGAAAACCGTGTTTCCAGCCTGACTTGAGCAAGACTCAACACATTCCAGTCTCTGGCCAGATATGGAAGGAAACATGGCATATCAAGCAAATTTTAGTGCTTTCTCACAGTTGTCAACACATTCTATCAAAAAAACATTGATTTTGACTTGTTGCCTGATACTTTTTGAAAACCGTGTTTGTAGCACGAGTTGAATAAGAAGACGCATCTCAGTCTTTGGATAGATTTGGTAGTACACATGGTATATTAGGTTTTTCTCACAGATTTCAACACATTCTATTTAAAAAATTGAGTTTTGCTTGTTTTGAGACACTTTTGTGATAACCGTGTTTCCGGAGCGACTTTAGCAAGACTTGAGGTATTTCAGTCTTTGGCCAGACTTCGTAGAAAAAGTCCGTTATCAAGCACGTTTCAGTGTTTCCTAATAAATTTCAACGACACCTCAGTTAGCCTGTGAGTCGACCTCTCAGTCAACCATCCAGTCTTCCACTGAGCCAGTGAAGGAAAAGTAGTCAGCCGGTCAAGTACCACTGAGTCAATCAATCAGTCAGGCACCAGTTAGTTATCTAATCAGTCACCACTCAGTCAGCAAGGCACCTCTCAACGCGGGGGGGCAGTTAAGTAACAGTGAGTCTGTCAAGGTGTCATTCAGCTGGTGCGATACCTTTGAGTCAATCAAGCAGTCAGTAAGCCGGTGACTATCCCGTAAGTCAAAGAGTGAATTAACCAGTCAGTCAGCAAGTCAGGTACCAGTGGGACACTCAATTAATCAGCGAGATTATCTGTCATTCGTCAGAAAGATAGTCAGTGATTAGTCGATCACGAGTGAGCTAATCTGTCAGAGAGGCGCTCAGGTACCGATCATCTAGTCAACCAGTCAATCAGCCAGTAAGTCGCCGGTCAGAAACGATATCTAATTCAGTCAGTGAACCAGCTAGTGACCCAGTTACTCAGTGGCTCAGGAACAGGTCTGTCACTCAAGTCGATCAGTCAGTCAACGGATCAGGTACCAGTCAGTTAGTCAACCCGTCAGTCACTAGGTCACCAGTCAGTCAGTCAGCCGGTTAGCTAGCTGGTGAGTCACCAGTAACTAACTGACTTAGTGGCTCCTAACGGACTGACTGACTGGTTTAATCACTTACTGATTTAAACGCTTCGTGACTGATTGACGTGTTCACTCACACACTGGTACCTAATTTGCTCACTGAGTAACTCACCCAGTCACTGGTACCTGACTAGCCATCTTACTTGCTGACTTACATGTTGAACGACTGACGACGGGGTAATTGACTGGTGACTGATTGGTTAACTAACCGGTTGGCACCTTCGCTACTGACTGACTGGTGTACTAACTAACTGAGTTAAAAGCTCCAGACCTATTGACTGACTGGTTGACTGACTGACTAATTTAAATGATTAGTGACTCATTGACGGTATGGCTAACTCACTGGTACCTAACTGGCTGACATCGTGGTAGACTTACTCACGGGTACCTGACTAGGCATCTGACTTGTTGACTGACATGCTGACCGACTAACGACAGGGCTAATTTACTGTTGATGGACTGCTTAACTTACTGGTTGGTACCTAAGCGGCTGACTGACTGAATTAATGGCCTCTGCCTGACTGACTAACTTCTTGTCTGACTCACTGGTACTTGATTGGGGATCCGACTTGCTGGCTTACGTGCTGACTGACTACCGCAGAGCTAATTAACTGGTGACTGACTGTTTAATTGGTTGACTGACTCAGTGGTAGCTGACCAACCTACTGACTGGTTGCCTGAGTGGCTGACTGACCTGTTTCCTGACCAGTTAAACAGTCAGTGACCTTTTAATTAGCCCGTGGTTAGTCAGTCAGCACGTCAGCCAACAAGTCAGATGGTTAGTGAAGTACCAGTGATTCAGTCAAGCAGTTAGTCAGTCAGTCAGGAGCCATTAATTCAGTCAGTCAGCCGCTAAGGTACCAACCAGTTAGTTAAGCAGTCCATCAGCAGTCAATTAGCCCGCCGTTAGTCGGTCAGCATGTCAGTCCACAAGTCACATGACAAGTCAGGTACCACTGAGTCTGTAAACCACTCAGTCAGCCGCTTAGGTACCAGTGAAATAGTCAACCCGACAATCAGGCACTAACCGTTTAAATTAGTCACTAAGTGAACCTGTCAGTCAGTAGCTCTCGAGCCATTGACTTAGTTAGTTAGTAAACTAGTCAGTCAGCAGCTCAGGTACCACCCGCTTAATTAACCAATCAGACTGACTGAGTGTTTGACTGACTGGCTGGCACCTGACCGGCTGACTGACTGGTTAACTACCTTGCTGACTGGTAGAGACTGGCTAATTGACAAGTGACTGGCTTGCTGACTGTCTTGTTGACCTACCCACTCTTAGCTGTTTGGCTGCAAACCAGGTTGACTGCCATGTTAATCGACTGATAACTGACTGGTTAACTGACTGATGGTTAACTGGCTGACTGACTAGCTATCAAAGTGCTTGACTGAGTCACTGGTACCTCAATTGCTAACTGAGCAGTTAAAAGAATTGTTGACTGCGTTGTTGACTGACTGACTGACTGACTGATAAAAATGGTTAGTTTGTGATTGACGGGTTGGCTAACTCACTGATACCTAACCGGCTGACTCTGTGATTGACTGACCCACTGGTACGTGACTAGCCATCTCACTTGTTTATGGACATGTTCATCGACTAACGATTGGCTAATTGAGTGGTGCCTAAATGGTTGACTTCTTGGGTGGTACATGAGAGGCTGACTGACTAGTTTACTTACTAACCGAGTTAGTGGCTCCTAACGGACTGACTGACTGGTTTAATCACTGACTGATTTAAAGGGTTAGTGACTGATTGAAGTGTTCCCTCACACACTGGTAGCTAATTAGGGGGTGCGCAACTCAGTCAGCAAGTTAGGTACCAGTGTGTGGGTGAACACGTCAATCAGTTACGAAGCCTTTAAATCAGTCAGTCAGTCAACCAGTCAGTCAGTAGGTCTGGAGCTTTAAACTCAGTTAGTTAGTACACCAGTTAATCAGTAGCGAAGGTACCAGCCGGTTAGTTAACCAATCAGTCACCAGTCAATTACCCCGTCGTCAGTCGTTCAACATGTAAGTCAGCAAGTAAGATGGCTAGTCAGGTACCAGTGACAGGGTGAGCTACTATGTGAGCAAATTAGGTACCAGTGTGGGAGTGAACACGTTAATCAGTCACGAAGCGTTTCAATCAGTAAGTGTTTAAACCAGTCAGTCAGTCCGTTAGGAGCCACTAACTCAGTTAGTTACTGGTGACTCACCAGCTAGCTAACCGGCTGACTGACTGACTGGTGACCTAGTGACTGACTCCTTGACTAACTGACTGGTACCTGATCCGCTGACTGACTCAATTATCTACTTAGTCTGCACTCAGTTAGCCAGTCAGTCACCCCTCGGTCAGGAAGTCAGTCAACCAGTCAGTTAGCCGGTCAAGTGCCAGTGAATCAGTCAACCATTAAGTCAAGGGATCAATTATCTAGTTAGTCACCAGTCAGTGAGCCGGTCAAGTACCAGTAAATCAGTCAACCATTAAGTCAAGGGATCAATTATCTAGTTAGTCACCACTCAGTTAGTAGGTCACTAACTGGTCAGCTAGCCAGTCACTCACTATTACGTCAGCAAAGGAGTCAACAAGTCAATCAGAGGGTCAGGTATCAGTCAGTCGGTCAATCGGTAAGTCGGTAAGTCACCAGTCATTTACCCAATAAGTAACCAGTCGGCTAAAAAGTCAATTTACCAGTCAGTCAGCCAATCAGTCAAGCGAGCAGATCACCATCGGGTACCAGTCAGTCAGTAAACTAGTCAGTCAGGCGGTCAGGTAGCAGCAAGGAAGTCAAGCAGTCAGTCAGCCAGTCACAAGTCACTCACTAGTCGGTCACCAAGTCAATCATCATGTCGGTCAGCCAGGCACTACGCCAGATAGTCTGTCTGCTCGTTAACTACCAGTAAATTAGTCAGCCAGTCACTCAGCCAGTCACTCAGCCAGTCACTTAGCCCGTCAATCAGAAAGTCAGTCAGCAGAGTCAATAACCACTGAGTTATTCAGTCCATCACCAGTCAGTGAGCAACGTAGTCACTTAGCTAGTCAATCACTCAAGTACCAACATCTAAGTTAATCAATCAGGCACACAGCCAGTCACTGGTCAGGAAAGCAGTCAGTAGGCCGGAAAATCACCACTCTGTCAGCAAATCAGCCAAACAGTCAGTGAACCAGATAGTAAATTAGTCGTTCAACCACTCAGTCACCAGTCATTCAAACAGATAATCAAGCAGTCACTAACCCAGTTACCGAACCAGTCAAGCGGCCAGTCAACTACCAGT
This sequence comes from Stylophora pistillata, assembly GCF_964205215.1. Taxonomy (NCBI): domain Eukaryota; kingdom Metazoa; phylum Cnidaria; class Anthozoa; order Scleractinia; family Pocilloporidae; genus Stylophora; species Stylophora pistillata. The sequence continues at coordinate 17,563,034 of NC_142524.1, forward strand.
GAGTCACTCAATAAGTCACTAAGCCCGTCGATAACTAGTCAGCTAGACAGTCGATCACCAGTAAGTCACCACTCGGTCACCAAGTCAGTCAACCAGAGAGGCACTCATGTACTAATTACTAGGTTAGCCAGCCAGTCATTGGCTACTGATTAACCATTATTTGTCACTAAGTCAGTAAGTAAACCAGTCAGTTAATCAGTCAGTCAACTAGTCAGTAAACCAGTCAGCCAGCTCTTCAGGTGCCACTGGGTCGGTCAATAAGTCGTTAACCAGTCAGTGAGCCAGTTAATCACCTCTCAGTTAGACAGTCAGTTGGAAGTCGGGCAGCAATGCAGTAAGCCAGTCAGGTAACAGTAGGTCAATCAACATGTAATTGAGTCACCCAGTCACTGAAGCAGGTATCAGTCGGGTGATGAAGGAAGTCAAGCCGTCAGTCTGTTAATCAGTCCGTCTTTCAATTACAAGTCGGTCAGCCAGTCCATCACTCAGTCACCAATCAGTCTGTCAGTAGGTTACCAAGTCAGTCATTAGTCGGTCAACAAGTTAGTTAGCCAGTCAATGAACCTCTCAGTCAGTCACTCAGTTAGCCACTCAGTCACTGCAATGAGATTTAGCCAGCTACTCGGTCAACTACCAGTCAGTCACCAGTCACTTAGCCATTCAATCACCCTTCGGTCGGCAAGTAAGTCACCCAATCAGTCGGCTAATCAGCCGTAAGTCACTCACACAGTCATTTCTCAAGTCACTTACCAGTCGGTCAGCAAGTCAGTTAACCAGTCAGATAGCCAGTCAAAGACCATTGAGTCAATCAACCATTCAGTCGGTGAGTCAGTCAACAGGCCAATCAGTCACCAGTCCACAAGTTGGTCAGTCAAACAGTCATATACCCAGTCAAATACTAATGAGTCAGTCAACCACTCTGTCATTCAACCAGTCAAATAGCTAGTCAAGTCCTATTAAGTCAGTCACCCTCTCAGTCTGCCAGTGAGTGAACCATGCAGTGGGCCAGCCAGTCAGCAGCCAATGACCAACTCAGTGACCAGGTAGTCAGCAATTCCCTTAACCAGTGAGAGAGCCAGTCAAGTACCATTGAGTTAGTCAACCATTCAATCAGCTACTCAGTTAACTGGCCAGTCATCTAGTCAGTCACCAGTCAATTAGCCACTCAGTCACAAGTCCGTCAGCAAGTCCGTTAACATGTCAGATCGCCAGTCAAGTACCACTGAGTCAGTCAACCTTTCAGTGAGCCGGTCAGACAACCAAGGAGATGGGCAACTAAGTACCACTGGGCCAGCCAGCCATTCTGTCAGCTAGACAGTCAACCAGGCAGTCAGCCTGTCTGTCAGCCAGTCAGTCAGCAGGCAATGAGCTACGAAGTCACCAGTCACTAAGCAATTCAAGTAACCAGTCAGGTACCCAGTCAAGTACCACTGAATTAGGCAACCATTCACTCAGCCAGTCAGCCGAACAGCGAATCAGCCACTCAGTCACCAGCCAATAAGCCACTTAGTCACTGATCGGTGTACAAATCAGTTAGTTTATCCAGTCAGATAGCCAGTCAAGTACCACTGCGTCAGTCAAGAAAACTCTATTATAAGTCTCCACTCAGTTAGCCAGTCAGTCACCACGCTGTCAGGAAGTCAGTCAACCAGTTAGTCAGCCAATCAGGTGCCAGTGAGTCAGTGAACCAATCCGTAATTTAATCAGTCATCACTCGGCTAAACAGTCATGTTCCACCGAAGTTATCTGTCCGGATGAGTGAACGGTTGAGTGAATCAGTAACACTTGACTGGCTATCTGACTCGGTAGCTCGTTTGCTGCTCACTCGGTGATAGAGTGCCTAATTGGTGAGTGACAGTTTTACTGGCTCGTAACCTGACTGTCTTACTAAATGGTTGACTGGATGTGTAGTACTTGACGGGTTATCTGACCGGTGAACTGCTTCTCCCACCTACTGGTAGACCAGTGGCTTATTGACTGGTGAAGGACTGACTGGTTGCCTGACTTGCTGACCAACTGATTGACTGACTCCCTCGTAGTTGAGTGGCTATTTGAATGGTTGAATAAACTGCTAACTTGTTCATTGACTTACTCGGTGGAATATGACTGTTTAGCCGAGTGATGACTGATTAAATTACAAATTGGTTCACTGACTCACTGGCACCTGACTGGCTGACTAACTGGTTCAGCGCTTTACTAACTGGCTGCTGATTGACTAACAGACTAGTAACTGAGCGTCTGACTGACTGGGTTTTTGATTCACTCACGGATTCACTGCGTGATTCACTGAACGGTTGAGTGACTAGTTAACTGGTTGACTGACTGGCTGAATGTGTGATGAGTTACTAACTTTCTGATTAATGACTATCTGCCTTGGTGATTGTTCGAGCAGTTAACTGCTAACTAACTTGGTAACTGACTAGGTGACAGTCAGCTAGGCGCTGGACCCTAGAATTGCCAGTCAGGTGCTAGTGAGTCACTCATCAGTCAGCTGGCCAGTCAGTTATTCAGTCTGTCACCATTCGGCTAACACCCCAGTTAGCCTGTGAGTCAACCTCTCAGTCAACCATCCAGTCCTCCACTGAGCCAGTGAAGGAAAATTAGTTAACCGGTCAAGTACCACTTAGTCAATCAATCAGTCATTCACCAGTTAGTTATCTAATCAGTCAGCACTCAGTGAGCAAGGCACCTCTCAACGCGGGGGGACAGTTAAGTAACAGTGAGTCAGTCAGGGTGTCAGTCAGCTGGTGCGATACCATTGAGTAAATCAAGCAGTCAGTAAGCCGGTGGCTATGCCGTAAGTCAAAGATGGAATTAACCAGTCAATCAGAAAGTCAGGTACCAGTGGGAGACTCAATTGGTCAGTGAGATTATCTCTCATTCGTCAGTAAGATAGTCAGTGATCAGTCGGTCACGAGTGAGTTAATCTGTCAGAGAAGCGCTCAGGTACCGACCATCTACTCAACCAGTCACAGTCAGTCAGTCGCCAGTCACTAACGGTATATCATTCAGTCAGTGAACCAGCTAGTGACCCAGTTAGTCAGTCGTACAGGAAAAAGTTTGTCACTCAAGTCGATCAGTCAGTCAGCGGATCAGGTACCAGTCAGTTAGTCAACCAGTCAGTCACTAGGTCACCAGTCAGTCAGTCAGCCGGTTAGCTAGCTGGCGAGTCACCAGTAACTAATTAGGGGGTGAGCTACTCAGTCAGCAAATTAGGTACCAGTGTGTGGGTGAACACGTCAATCAGTCACGAAGCCTTTAAATCAGTCAGTCAGTCAACCAGTCAGTCAGTAGGTCTGGAGCTTTAAACTCAGTTAGTTAGTACACCATTTAATCAGTAGCGAAGGTACCAGCCGGTTAGTTAACCAATCAGTCACCAGTCAATTACCCCGTCGTCAGTCGTTCAACATGTAAGTCAGCAAGTAAGATGGCTAGTCAGGTACCAGTGACAGGGTGAGCTACTATGTGAGCAAATTAGGTACCAGTGTGGGAGTGAACACGTTAATCAGTCACGAAGCGTTTAAATCAGTAAGTGTTTAAACCAGTCAGTCAGTCCGTTAGGAGCCACTAACTAAGTTAGTTACTGGTGACTCACCAGCTAGCTAACCGGCTGACTGACTGACTGGTGACCTAGTGACTGACTCCTTGACTAACTGACTGGTACCTGATACGCTGACTGACTCAATTATCTACTTAGTCTCCACTCAGTTAGCCAGTCAGTCACCCCTCGGTCAGGAAGTCAGTCAACAAGTCAGTTAGCTGGTCAAGTGCCAGTGAATCAGTCAACCATTAAGTCAAGGGATCAATTATCTAGTTAGTCACCAGTCAGTGAGCCGGTCAAGTACCAGTAAATCAGTCAACCATTAAGTCAAGGGATCAATTATCTAGTTAGTCACCACTCAGTTAGTAGGTCACTAACTGGTCAGCTGGCCAGTCACTCACTATTACGTCAGCAAAGGAGTCAACAAGTCAATCAGAGGGTCAGGTATCAGTCAGTCGGTCAATCGGTAAGTCGGTAAGTCACCAGTCATTTACCCAATAAGTAACCAGTCGGCTAAAAAGTCAATTTACCAGTCAGTCAGCCAATCAGTCAAGCGAGCAGATCACCATCGGGTACCAGTCAGTCAGTAAACTAGTCAGTCAGGCGGTCAGGTAGCAGCAAGGAAGTCAAGCAGTCAGTCAGCCAGTCACAAGTCACTCACTAGTCGGTCACCAAGTCAATCATCATGTCGGTCAGCCAGGCACTACGCCAGATAGTCTGTCTGCTCGATAACTACCAGTAAATTAGTCAGCCAGTCACTCAGCCAGTCACTCAGCCAGTCACTTAGCCCGTCAATCAGAAAGTCAGTCAGCAGAGTCAATAACCACTGAGTTATTCAGTCCATCACCAGTCAGTGAGCAACGTAGTCACTTAGCTAGTCAATCACTCAAGTACCAACATCTAAGTTAATCAATCAGGCACAGTCAGTCACTGGTCAGGAAAGCAGTCAGTAGGCCGGAAAATCACCACTCTGTCAGCAAATCAGCCAAACAGTCAGTGAACCAGATAGTAAATTAGTCGTTCAACCACTCAGTCACCAGTCATTCAAACAGATAATCAAGTAGTCACTAACCCAGTTACCGAACCAGTCAAGCGGCCAGTCAAGTACCAGTGAGTCACTCAATAAGTCACTAAGCCCGTCGATAACTAGTTAGCTAGACAGTCGATCACCAGTAAGTCACCACTCGGTCACCAAGTCAGTCAACCAGAGAGGCACTCATGTACTAATTACTAGGTTAGCCAGCCAGTCATTGGCTACTGATTAACCATTATTTGTCACTAAGTCAGTAAGTAAACCAGTCAGTTAATCAGTCAGTCAACTAGTCAGTAAACCAGTCAGCCAGCTCTTCAGGTGCCACTGGGTCGGTCAATAAGTCGTTAACCAGTCAGTGAGCCAGTTAATCACCTCTCAGTTAGACAGTCAGTTGGAAGTCGGGCAGCAATGCAGTAAGCCAGTCAGGTAACAGTAGCTCAATCAACATGTAATTGAGTCACCCAGTCACTGAAGCAGATATCAGTCGGGTGATGAAGGAAGTCAAGCCGTCAGTCTGTTAATCAGTCCGTCTTTCAATTACAAGTCGGTCAGCCAGTCCATCACTCAATCACCAATCATTCTGTCAGTAGGTTACCAAGTCAGTCATTAGTCGGTCAACAAGTTAGTTAGCCAGTCAATGAACCTCTCAGTCAGTCACTCAGTTAGCCACTCAGTCACTGCAATGAGATTTAGCCAGCTACTCGGTCAACTACCAGTCAGTCACCAGTCACTTAGCCATTCAATCACCCTTCGGTCGGCAAGTAAGTCACCCAATCAGTCGGCTAATCAGCCGTAAGTCACTCACACAGTCATTTCTCAAGTCACTTACCAGTCGGTCAGCAAGTCAGTTAACCAGTCAGATAGCCAGTCAAAGACCATTGAGTCAATCAACCATTCAGTCGGTGAGTCAGTCAACAGGCCAATCAGTCACCAGTCCACAAGTTGGTCGGTCAAACAGTCATATACCCAGTCAAATACTAATGAGTCAGTCAACCACTCTGTCATTCAACCAGTCAAATAGCTAGTCAAGTCCCATTAAGTCAGTCACCCTCTCAGTCTGCCAGTGAGTGAACCATGCAGTGGGCCAGCCAGTCAGCAGCCAATGACCAACTCAGTGACCAGGTAGTCAGCAATTCACTTAACCAGTGAGAGAGCCAGTCAAGTACCATTGAGTTAGTCAACCATTCAATCAGCTACTCAGTTAACTGGCCAGTCATCTAGTCAGTCACCAGTCAATAAGCCACTGAGTCACCAGTCAATTAGCCACTCAGTCACAAGTCCGTCAGCAAGTCCGTTAACATGTCAGATCGCCAGTCGAGTACCACTGAGTCAGTCAACCTTTCAGTGAGCCGGTCAGACAACCAAGGAGATGGGCAACTAAGTACCACTGGGCCAGCCAGCCATTCTGTCAGCTAGACAGTCAACCAGGCAGTCAGCCTGTCTGTCAGCCAGTCAGTCAGCAGGCAATGAGCTACGAAGTCACCAGTCACTAAGCAATTCAAGTAACCAGTCAGGTACCCAGTCAAGTACCACTGAATTAGGCAACCATTCACTCAGCTAGTCAGCCGAACAGCCAGTCAGCCACTCAGTCACCAGCCAATAAGCCACTTAGTCACTGATCGGTGTACAAATCAGTTAGTTTATCCAGTCAGATAGCCAGTCAAGTACCACTGCGTCAGTCAAGAAAACTCTATTATAAGTCTCCACTCAGTTAGCCAGTCAGTCACCACGCTGTCAGGAAGTCAGTCAACAGGTTAGTCAGCCAGTCAGGTGCCAGTGAGTCAGTGAACCAATCCGTAATTTAATCAGTCATCACTCGGCTAAACAGTCATGTTCCACCGAAGTTATCTGTCCGGATGAGTGAACGATTGAGTGAATCAGTAACACTTGACTGGCTATCTGACTCGGTAGCTCGTTTGCTGCTCACTCGGTGATAGAGTGCCTAATTGGTGAGTGACAGTTTTACTGGCTCGTAACCTGACTGTCTTACTAAATGGTTGACTGGATGTGTAGTACTTAACGGGTTATCTGACCGGTGAACTGCTTCTCCCACCTACTTGTAGACCAGTGGCTTATTGACTGGTGAAGGACTGACTGGTTGCCTGACTTGCTTACCAACTGATTGACTGACTCCCTCGTAGTTGAGTGGCTATTTGAATGGTTGAATAGACTGCTAACTTGTTCATTGACTTACTCGGTTGAACATGACTGTTTAGCCGAGTGATGACTGATTAAATTACGGATTGGTTCACTGACTCACTGGCACCTGACTGGCTGACTAACTGGTTCAGCGCTTTGCTAACTGGCTGCTGATTGACTTACACACTAGTAACTGAGCGTCTGACTGACTGGGTTTTTGATTGGCTAACTCACGGATTCACTGCGTGATTCACTGAACGGTTGAGTCACTAGTTAACTGGTTGACTGACTGGCTGAATGTGTGATGAGTTACTAACTTTCTGATTAATGACTATCTGCCTTGGTGACTGTTCGAGCAGTTAACTGCTAACTAACTTGGTAACTGACTAGGTGACAGTCAGCAAGGCGCTGGACCCTAGAATTGCCAGTCAGGTGCTAGTGAGTCACTCATCAGTCAGCTGGCCAGTCAGTTATTCAGTCTGTTACCATTCGGCTAACACCCCAGTTAGCCTGTGAGTCAACCTCTCAGTCAACCATCCAGTCCTCCACTGAGCCAGTGAAGGAAAATTAGTTAACCGGTCAAGTACCACTGAGTCAATCAATCAGTCAGTCACCAGTTAGTTATCTAATCAGTCAGCACTCAGTCAGCAAGGCACCTCTCAACGCGGGGGGACAGTTAAGTAAAAGTGAGTCAGTCAGGGTGTGAGTCAGCTGGTTGCGATACCATTGAGTAAATCAAGCAGTCAGTCAGCCGGTGACTATCCCGTAAGTCAAAGAGTGAATTAACCAGTCAGTCAGCAAGTCAGGTACCAGTGGGAGACTCAATTGGTCAGTGAGATTATCTCTCATTCGTCAGTAAGATAGTCAGTGATCAGTCGGTCACGAGTGAGTTAATCTGTCAGAGAAGCAGTCAGGTACCGATCATCTACTCAACCAGTCATTGAGTCAGTCAGTCGCCAGTCACTAACGGTATATCATTCAGTCAGTGAACCAGCTAGTGACCCAGTTAGTCAGTCGTACAGGAAAAAGTTTGTCACTCAAGTCTATCAGTCAGTCAGCGGATCAGGTACCAGTCAGTTAGTCAACCAGTCAGTCACTAGGTCACCAGTCAGTCAGTCAGCCGGTTAGCTAGCTGTTGAGTCACCAGTAACTAATTAGGGTTATCTGGTTGGTTGACTGATTGGCTGACTGACTGGTAAATTGACTTTTCAACCGACTGGCTACTTATTGGGTAAATGACTGGTGATTTACCGACTTACCGACTGACCAACTGACTGATATCTGACCCACTGATTGACTTGTTGACTCCTTTGCGGACGTAATAGTGAGTGACTGGCTAACTGACCAGTTAGTGGCTTACTAACTGAGTGGTGACTCACTAGATAATTGATCCCTTAACTTAATGGTTGACTGATTCACTGGCACTTGACCGGCTAACTGACTGGTTGACTGACTTCCTGACAGCGTGGTGACTGACTGGCTAACTGAGTGGAGACTTATAATAGAGTTTTCTTGACTGACGCAGTGGTACTTGACTGGCTATCTGACTGGATAAACTAACTGATTTGTACACCGATCAGTGACTAAGTGGCTTATTGGCTGGTGACTGAGTGGCTGACTGGCTGTTCGGCTGACTAGCTGCGTGAATGGTTGCCTAATTCAGTGGTACTTGACTGGGTACCTGACTGGTTACTTGAATTGCTTAGTGACTGGTGACTTCGTAGCTCATTGCCTGCTGACTGACTGGCTGACAGACAGGCTGACTGCCTGGTTGACTGTCTAGCTGACAGAATGGCTGGCTGGCCCAGTGGTACTTAGTTGCCCATCTCCTTGGTTGTCTGACCGGCTCACTGAAAGGTTGACTGACTCAGTGGTACTCGACTGGCGATCTGACATGTTAACGGACTTGCTGACGGACTTGTGACTGAGTGGCTAATTGACTGGTGACTCAGTGGCTTATTGACTGGTGACTGACTAGATGACTGGCCAGTTAACTGAGTAGCTGATTGAATGGTTGACTAACTCAATGGTACTTGACTTGCTCTCTCACTGGTTAAGTGAATTGCTGACTGACTGGTCACTGAGTTGGTCATTGGCTGCTGACTGGCTGGCCCACTGCATGGTTCACTCACTGGCAGACTGAGAGGGTGACTGACTTAATGGGACTTGACTAGCTATTTGACTGGTTGAATGACAGAGTGGTTGACTGACTCATTAGTATTTGACTGGGTATATGACTGTTTGACTGACCAACTTGTGGACTGGTGACTGATTGGCCTGTTGACTGACTCACCGACTGAATGGTTGATTGACTCAATGGTCTTTGACTGGCTATCTGACTGGTTAACTGACTTGCTGACCGACTGGTAAGTGACTTGAGAAATGACTGTGTGAGTGACTTACGGCTGATTAGCCGACTGATTGGCTGACTTACTTGCCGACCGAAGGGTGATTGAATGGCTAAGTGACTGGTGACTGACTGGTAGTTGACCGAGTAGCTGGCTAAATCTCATTGCAGTGACTGAGTGGCTAACTGAGTGACTGACTGAGAGGTTCATTGACTGGCTAACTAACTTGTTGACCGACTAATGACTGACTTGGTAACCTACTGACAGACTGATTGGTGACTGAGTGATGGACTGGCTGACCGACTTGTAATTGAAAGACGGACTGATTAACAGACTGACGGCTTGACTTCCTTCATCACCCGACTGATATCTGCTTCAGTGACTGGGTGACTCAATTACATGTTGATTGAGCTACTGTTACCTGACTGGCTTACTGCATTGCTGCCCGACTTCCAACTGACTGTCTAACTGACAGGTGATTAACTGGCTCACTGACTGGTTAACGACTTATTGACCGACCCAGTGGCACCTGAAGAGCTGGCTGACTGGTTTACTGACTAGTTGACTGACTGATTAACTGACTGGTTTACTTACTGACTTAGTGACAAATAATGGTTAATCAGTAGCCAATGACTGGCTGGCTAACCTAGTAATTAGTACATGAGTGCCTCTCTGGTTGACTGACTTGGTGACCGAGTGGTGACTTACTGGTGATCGACTGTCTAGCTAACTAGTTATCGACGGGCTTAGTGACTTATTGAGTGACTCACTGGTACTTGACTGGCCGCTTGACTGGTTCGGTAACTGGGTTAGTGACTGCTTGATTATCTGTTTGAATGACTGGTGACTGAGTGGTTGAACGACTAATTTACTATCTGGTTCACTGACTGTTTGGCTGATTTGCTGACAGAGTGGTGATTTTCCGGCCTACTGACTGCTTTTCTGACCAGTGACTGACTGTGTGCCTGATTGATTAACTTAGATGTTGGTACTTGAGTGATTGACTAGCTAAGTGACTACGTTGCTCACTGACTGGTGATGGACTGAATAACTCAGTGGTTATTGACTCTGCTGACTGAATTTCTGATTGACGGGCTAAGTGACTGGCTGAGTGACTGGCTGACTAATTTACTGGTAGTTATCGAGCAGACAGACTATCTGGCGTAGTGCCTGGCTGACCGACATGTTGATTGACTTGGTGACCGATTAGTGAGTGACTTGTGACTGGCTGACTGACTGCTTGACTTCCTTGCTGCTACCTGACCGCCTGACTGACTAGTTTACTGACTGACTGGTACCCGATGATGATCTGCTCGCTTGACTGATTGGCTGACTGACTGGTAAATTGACTTTTTAGCCGACTGGTTACTTATTGGGTAAATGACTGGTGACTTACCGACTTACCGATTGACCGACTGACTGATACCTGACCCTCTGATTGACTTGTTGACTCCTTTGCTGACGTAATAGTGAGCGACTGGCTAGCTGACCAGTTAGTGACCTACTAACTGACTGGTGACTAACTAGATAATTGATCCCTTGACTTAATGGTTGACTGATTTACTGGTACTTGACCGGCTCACTGACTGGTGACTAACTAGATAATTGATCCCTTGACTTAATGGTTGACTGATTCACTGGCACTTGACCGGCTAACTGACTGATTGACTGACCTCCTGACCGAGGGGTGACTGACTGGCTAACTGAGTGGAGACTAAGTAGATAATTGAGTCAGTCAGCGGATCAGGTACCAGTCAGTTAGTCAAGGAGTCAGTCACTAGGTCACCAGTCAGTCAGTCAGCCGGTTAGCTAGCTGGTGAGTCACCAGTAACTAACTGAGTTAGTGGCTCCTAACGGACTGACTGACTGGTTTAAACACTTACTGATTGAAACGCTTCGTGACTGATTAACGTGTTCACTCCCACACTGGTACCTAATTTGCTCACATAGTAGCTCACCCTGTCACTGGTACCTGACTAGCCATCTTACTTGCTGACTTACATGTTGAACGACTGACGACGGGGTAATTGACTGGTGACTGATTGGTTAACTAACCGGCTGGTACCTTCGCTACTGATTAAATGGTGTACTAACTAACTGAGTTTAAAGCTCCAGACCTACTGACTGACTGGTTGACTGACTGACTGATTTAAAGGCTTCGTGACTGATTGACGTGTTCACCCACACACTGGTACCTAATTTGCTGACTGAGTAGCTCACCCCCTAATTAGCTACCAGTGTGTGAGGGAACACTTCAATCAGTCACTAACCCTTTAAATCAGTCAGTGATTTAACCAGTCAGTCAGTCCGTTAGGAGCCACTAACTCAGTTAGTAAGTAAACTAGTCAGTCAGCCTCTCATGTACCACCCAAGAAGTTAACCATTTAGGCACCACTCAATTAGCCAATCGTTAGTCGGTAAACATGTCCATCATTAAGTGAGATGGCTAGCCACGTACCAGTGGGTCAGTCAACCACAGAGTCAGCCGGTTAGGTATCAGTGAGTTAGCCAACCCGTCAATCACAAACTAACCATTTTTATCAGTCAGTCAGTCAACAACGCAGTCAACAGTTCTTTTAACTGCTCAGTTAGGAATTGAGGTACCAGTGACTCAGTCAAGCACTTTGATAGCTAGTCAGTCAGCCAGTTAACCATCAGTCAGTTAACCAGTCAGTTATCAGTCGATTAACATGGCAGTCAACCTGGTTTGCAGCCAAACAGCTAAGAGTGGGAAGGTTAACAAGACAGTCAGCAAGCCAGTCACTTGTCAATTAGCCAGTCTCTACCAGTCAGCAAGGTAGTTAACCAGTCAGTCAGCCGGTCAGGTGCCAGCCAGTCAGTCAAACACTCAGTCAGTCTGATTGGTTAATTAAGCGGGTGGTACCTGAGCTGCTGACTGACTAGTTTACTAACTAAGTTAATGGCTCGAGAGCTACTGACTGACAGGTTCACTTAGTGACTAATTTAAACGGTTAGTGCCTGATTGTCGGGTTGACTATTTCACTGGTACCTAAGCGGCTGACTGAGTGGTTTACAGACTCACTGGTACCTGACTTGTCATGTGACTTGTGGACTGACATGCTGACCGACTAACGGCGGGCTAATTGACTGCTGATGGACTGCTTAACTAACTGGTTGGTACCTTAGCGGCTGTCTGACTGAATTAATGGCTCCTGACTGACTGACTAACTGCTTGACTGAATCACTGGTACTTCACTAACCATCTGACTTGTTGGCTGACGTGCTGACTGACTAACCACGGGCTAATTAAAAGGTCACTGACTGTTTAACTGGTCAGGAAACAGGTCAGTCAGCCACTCAGGCAACCAGTCAGTAGGTTGGTCAGCTACCACTGAGTCAGTCAACCAATTAAACAGTCAGTCACCAGTTAATTAGCTCTGCGGTAGTCAGTCAGCACGTAAGCCAGCAAGTCGGATCCCCAATCAAGTACCAGTGAGTCAGACAAGAAGTTAGTCAGTCAGGCAGAGGCCATTAATTCAGTCAGTCAGCCGCTTAGGTACCAACCAGTAAGTTAAGCAGTCCATCAACAGTAAATTAGCCCTGTCGTTAGTCGGTCAGCATGTCAGTCAACAAGTCAGATGCCTAGTCAGGTACCCGTGAGTCAGTCAACCACGCAGTCAGCCGGTTAGGTACCAGTGAGTTAGCCATACCGTCAATGAGTCACTAATCATTTAAATTAGTCAGTCAGTCAACCAGTCAGTCAATAGGTCTGGAGCTTTTAACTCAGTTAGTTAGTACACCAGTCAGTCAGTAGCGAAGGTGCCAACCGGTTAGTTAACCAATCAGTCACCAGTCAATTACCCCGTCGTCAGTCGTTCAACATGTAAGTCAGCAAGTAAGATGGCTAGTCAGGTACCAGTGACTGGGTGAGTTACTCAGTGAGCAAATTAGGTACCAGTGTGTGAGTGAACACGTCAATCAGTCACGAAGCGTTTAAATCAGTAAGTGATTAAACCAGTCAGTCAGTCCGTTAGGAGCCACTAACTCAGTTAGTTACTGGTGACTCACCAGCTAGCTAACCGGCTGACTGACTGACTGGTGACCTAGTGACTGACGGGTTGACTAACTGACTGGTACCTGATCCGTTGACTGACTGATCGACTTGAGTGACAGACCTGTTCCTGAGCCACTGAGTAACTGGGTCACTAGCTGGTTCACTGACTGAATTAGATATCGTTTCTGACCGGCGACTGACTGACTGATTGACTGGTTGACTAGATGATCGGTACCTGAGCGCCTCTCTGACAGATTAGCTCACTCGTGATCGACTAATCACTGACTATCTTTCTGACGAATGACAGATAATCTCGCTGATTAATTGAGTGTCCCACTGGTACCTGACTTGCTGACTGACTGGTTAATTCATTCTTTGACTTACGGGATAGTCACCGGCTGACTGACTGCTTGATTGACTCAAAGGTATCGCACCAGCTGAATGACACCTTGACAGACTCACTGTTACTTAACTGCCCCCCCGCGTTGAGAGGTGTCTTCCTGACTGAGTGCTGACTGATTAGATAACTAACTGGTGCCTGACTGATTGATTGACTCAGTGGTACTTGACCGGCTGACTACTTTTCCTTCACTGGCTCAGTGGAAGACTGGATGGTTGACTGAGAGGTCGACTCACAGGCTAACTGAGGTGTTAGCCGAATGGTGACAGACTGAATAACTGACTGGCCAGCTGACTGATGAGTGACTCACTAGCACCTGACTGGCAATTCCCTGGTCCAGCGCCTTGCTGACTATCACCTAGTCAGTTACCAAGTTAGTTCGCAGTTAACTGCTCGAACAGTCACCAAGGTAGATAGTCATTAATCAGAAAGTTAGTAAGTCATCACACATTCAGCAAGTCAGTCCACCAGTTATTTAACTAGTCACTAAACCACTCAGTGAATCACGCAGTAAATCTGTGAGTTTGCCAATCAAAAACCCAGTTAGTCAGACGCTCAGTTACTAGTCTGTTAGTCAATGAGCAGCCAGTTAGCAAAGCGCTGAACCAGTTAGTCAGCCAGTCAGGTGCCAGTGAGTCAGTGAACCAATCCGTAATTTAATCAGTCATCACTTGGGTAAACAGTCATGTTCCACCAAGTCAAAGAACAAGATAGCAGTTTATTTAACCATTTAAATAGCCACTCAACTACGAGTGAGTCAGTCAATCAGTTGGTCAGCCAGTCAGTCAACCAGTCAGTCCTTCATCAGTCAATAACCCACAGGTCTACCAGTAGGTGTGGGAAGTAGTTCACCAGTCAGATAACCCGTCAGGTACTACACATTCAGTAAACCATTTAGTAGGCCAGTCAGGTTACGAGCCAGTAAAACTGTCATTCACCAATTAGGCACTCTATCACCGAGTGAGCAGCAAACGAGCTACCGAGTCAGATAGCCAATCACCTATTACTGATTCTCTCAACCGTTCAGTCATCCGGTCAGATAACCAGCAGGTCAGCCAGTCAGTCTGCAGTCAATTAGTGACTCAATTAGCCAGTCAAGTACTACTGGTTCAGTCGAACTTTCAATCAGCCAGTCAACCAGTCAGTCACCGCTCAATTGGCGAATCAGTCACCAGTCGGTTAGGGAGTCATTTAAACAATCAGATAACAAGTCAAGTACAACTGGGTTAGTCAACCATTTCGTCATCCAATCAGTCAACCAGCCAGGTCGACCGGTCAGTCAATTAGCTACTTAGGCACCAGTCGCTGAGCCAGTCGGCCAGCCAGTCAGTTAACCAGTCAAATAGCCAGTCATCCTCATCATTAAGTCAGTCATTCTCTCAAACAGCCAGTGAGTGAGCCATATTCTAGGCTAGTCACTCAGCAGCCAATGAACAACAGTCACTAGGTAGTCAGCAATTCACATAGCCAGTGAAGTACATTTGGGTTATTGAACCTTTCAGTCAGCTACTCAACCAAACAGCCAATAAGCCACTCAGTCAGAAGTCCATTAGCCACTAGTTAAGTCAACCATTCAGCCAGGTAGACAGTCAATCAGGCAGTCAGGCAGTCAGGCAGTCAGTCAGCAGGCAATAACCTAATAAGTTACCAATCACACAGTAATTCAGGTAGCCAGTCAGATAGCCATTCAAGTACCAGTGAGTTAGGTAATGATAGAGTCAGCTTGTCGCTCAATAGTCAGTAAGCCACTTAGCCACCGATCGATGGATAAGTCAGTTAGCTTAGGTAGTGAAGTCAGCAGCCAACGAGCAACTCAGTCACCAGGCAGTTAGCAATTCTTTTAACCACTGAGAGAGCCAGTCAAGTAATAGTGAGTTATTCAAACATTCAGTCAGCTGCTCAGCCAACCAGCCAATCAGCCCATTAGTCGCCAGTCGACAAGCCACTCAGTTAGCAGTCAGACATTCTGTCAGCTAGACAGTCAACCAGGCAGACAGCCAGTCAAGCAGCAGGCAATGAGCTACGAAGTCACCAATCACTAAGCAATTCAGGTACCCAGTCAGATAGTAAGTTAGCCAACGAGAGAGTCAGCTTGTCAGTCAATAAGCAACTTAGTCACCCATCGGTGGATAAGTCAGTTAGCTTAAGCAGTCAGATAGGCAGTGAAGTACCATTGAGTCAGGCAAGAAAACTCTAAAATTTGCTTAATACCCAATGTTTCCTACCAAACTAAGCCACACACTAAAATGCGCCAAGTCTTCCTCAACGGGCACTGTAAAGACGGTTTTCCAAAAAGTATATGGAAACAAGCCAAAAGTAACTCTTGTGAATAGATGGCGTTGAAATCTATTAGGAAACACTGAAACGTGCTTGATAACGGACTTTTTCTACGAAGTCTGGCCAAAGACTGAAATACCTCAAGTCTTGCTAAAGTCGCTCCGGAAACACGGTTATCACAAAAGTGTCTCAAAACAAGCAAAACTCAATTTTTTAAATAGAATGTGTTGAAATCTGTGAGAAAAACCTAATATACCATGTGTACTACCAAATCTAGCCAAAGACTGAGATGCGTCTTCTTATTCAACTCGTGCTACAAACACGGTTTTCAAAAAGTATCAGGCAACAAGTCAAAATCAATGTTTTTTTGATAGAATGTGTTGACAACTGTGAGAAAGCACTAAAATTTGCTTGATATGCCATGTTTCCTTCCATATCTGGCCAGAGACTGGAATGTGTTGAGTCTTGCTCAAGTCAGGCTGGAAACACGGTTTTCAAAAACACTATCTGGAAAGAAGCCCAAAACACTTTTTTAAAAAGAATGTGCTGAAATCTGCAAAAAACACTGAAATTTGCTCGATTCCCGATCGTTCCTACGAGATTTGGCTACAGACTGAAATACATGCTTGACTCAGGTTGAAAACACGGTTTTTCAACAAGTATCTAGAGACAAGCCAAAGCAAACTTCATTGAACAGAATGTGCTGAAATATGTAAGAAAACACAAAAATTTGATTGATACGCGATGCTTCCTACAAAGTTTGCCTAGAGACTGAAATACATCGTCTTCCTCATCTTGGGATGAAAACAGAAATTTGGGAAAAGTATCTTTTCAAATTTGTAAGAACACGCTATAATTTGATTGATACCCGATGTTTCCTGTAAAATTTTGCCACAGAGTGAAGGAAGTCAAGTCTTGCTCAACTCGCGCTACATACACCGTTGTTCATTGTATTGAACTAGTTTAGTATGAAATATCAAATTATTTCATGCAGAAAGTACAGAGTTGTAGTGGTTGGAAGATTGAGAGCCTGCACGGCTGATTTGCTTACTTGTAGGGATTTGCCCCATTTTTCATCTCTTGTCATCCATACCGTAGGCCTTGAGCTTGGAAAGAAGGATAAAAATATCTAACAAGTCGAGAAGCGATCGCTCGTCTTCTCACGGTTTGTCCGGTTCTGAAATATCAGCATTAAGATCTGCCGCAAACAATATTGTACTTGACAGTGTTGATGCTGCCTCCAATAGCAATGATAGCTCATGACACCACTGTGATTTAGGAGTTGACGGAGGCCTGTAAATTCCACAAACAGTGATCCAGGTTTTCGCAAGGTTAATCCTGAGAACGATAGATTCGGTTTTAAAACTTGACTACTTTTTAGAAGGGAGCCCTTTTATTTCTTTGACTCGGATAAAGCAGATGTCGCTCCCAACATACACTAATAAATCAGCGCCACTTGCCTTTCTGTCGCAACGACACTATCGAAAACCACCAACATGAAACATGTTCTCCGGAAAAGTCGCGTCGATTTTGCTCTCAGATATAATCAGAATGTCGAGTTTACTAGGAAGAAGCCAAGATTTGATCTCATGAAGCTAGAAACCGCCGATGCTGTTAGCGTTAATGTGTCCCAGTTTAAAGTTTCAAACATTATTCCCGGCAATTTGATCAAATCTCGACCAGGTTTCGTCCACTGACCATTCACATTTCAACCATGAAACCTGTCACACTATTGATCATTGGATTGAACTAGTTTGGTGTGAGATATGAAGTTATTTTATGCATAACAAATAGTGTTATAGTTACATGTGATGCACGATCCTCGCAGTAGATAGCGCTATTTAAGCAATAGCGAATATCATTGTATCGTGGAAGATTGACTAGAGAAAGGTGAAAAATGGGCTAAGAGGTGTACGTGAGAAAAACTCATTTTAAGGCTTGAAAACTACTTTGAAAGAGCTAGAACCTCGTTTTGGGCACCATTGAACAAATAACAGGAGTTTGAGGGAAATTTGAAGTGTTGACAAAGATGGCCATGTTACCCCTGATGACTGACACGAAAAGAGGTAGGTTAACCCTAGCCCTAAGTAACTTCTTAACCATTCAGTGAAACGAACTCAACCGGGGCCACCCAACGTTTTTTAGCCAATTACAAGACAAGTACGGAACAACAGAATTGGAGTTCGTTCACCAGCGGTCAAATTAAACTGCTCGTTTGACTGGAGTCGATGTCAGGACATGCGGAAGCTTCTAGTTTTTTTACGGTGAATAAATATGTTGTTTATTTCGTTTACGGTAAAAGCGAACAAATATTTATCTAATAGCGGCCGGTAATTTTGAAGACTGAACAGACTCAACGTACGTAAGTAACGAATAATGCTGGGTAAACCAATAAATTTCTTTTTCGAAACACGGTCTGGAATGTCGGAGACAAGAACTTGTATAATTTACCGAGTATTGCTGCCGGGAATTTTAAAGACTGAACGAACTCAACGTAAATTTACCAAATTACGGCTGAGTAAACTTTTATAACAAAAATTTTTCGATATAGGGTATGGAGTTTTGAAAAAGAAAGCTTGTACAACTTACCGAATTTTGGGGCCGGGAGGTTTGAAGACTGCAAGGACTCAGACTTAAAGAAATTTACTAAATTACGAACGGGTTAACTTATAAAATATATATTTCGAAACACGTTCTGGAATGTCGAGGATGAAAGCTTATATTATTTACGGAATAATGCGGCTGGGAATATTGAAGACCAAACGGACTCAATACAAATGTATTTGCGGAATTGACACGGCCTGAGATTTTGAAGACGAAACGGTTTTACCTCAAATCAGTGAATGTTTGAAATACTTCCCGACTTTCAAACTACAACGCAAACGGAATCAACCACCGGTAATACATGCAAAAACTAAATTTGAAATTTTCTTTGTCCTTGTGATTGGTTACTAAAATTCTCGGTAAAATTGTAGATACGGCCGTTTTTCAATGATATTTTAAAAATATACTTGTGTTGAGCCGGTTTCGCCTTGAGGTTTAGCCGGCTGTAATTTGATATATTTATTCACATTGATCGAGCCCGTTTCGTGTTCAAAATTCGCGGCCGCAATATTCAGTAAATTACATAAGCTCTCGCCTTCGGCATTCCAGGCCTTGTTTCGGAAAATATATTGTATAAAGTGAGTCGGCCGCAATTTGGTAAATTTAACTTTAGTCAGTATAGTCTTCGAAATTACCGGCCGCCATTCGGTAAACATTTATTCACCTTTACCGTAATAGAAATGGAAAATATTATATTTTTTGCTTTAAAAAAACTATAAGCTTTCGCATACCTTCACATCTGATTTAGTCAAACGAACAGTGAAACTTGACCCTTATACTGATTGATCCGCTGATGAACGAGCTTCAATTTTTTGTTCTAAACTCGTCTTGTGATTGGCTAAAAAACGTTGGGTGGCCCCGGTTGAGTTCGTGTCACTGTAAGCCATGAGACTTGTCACACTCCTTATCAATGGATTAAACTAGTTTGGTATGAAATATCAAATTATTTCATGCAGAAAGTACAGAGTCGTAGTGGTTGGAAGATTGCGCGCCTGCACGGCTGATTTATCCACTTGTGTTGATTGGCCTAATTTTTCTGCTGACCTGCCCACTTTGTGTGCTGATATGCCCTCGTATGTTATAGGGTCATTCGGGCTTCTAAGACTTTGAGACCCTTGAGCATATAGCAACAGGACAACATAATCATAGTCAACTTTTCAAACTTCGAACGTTTGAAACTTAACTTTTCCATGACTTTTAAAAAGCTATAGGAGACATCAAGCAACTCATTGATGAAGACACCTTCGTTCGGTGTGCTGATTTGCCCACGTTTGCTAATATCGTCTCATTTGTTTCGGTGATATCGCCCCATTTTTCATTGTCATAGTCTCAGTCAGTCATAATCATAGTCATAGTCATAGTCATACTCTTAGGAAGGGTCATTGAAATACTGATAGGTATAGTCATAGTCCAAGTCGCAGTCTAAGTCATAGTCAGAGTTGTAGGAATTGTAAGGGGATATGAACCATCGCCGAGGGGAATTGAACCCAGGAAGAACGTTAACCCTAATCCCATCTAACTTTTGACCCCTTGATTCTTAAGCCATGAAATCTGTCACACTGTTACTAATATCATTGAACTCATTTGGTATGAAATATAAAGTTATTTCATTGAGGAATACCAGAGGTATATGGGTTGGATGATTGCGAGAGGATATGAACCATCGCCGAGGGGATATGAGCCATCGCCAAGGGGATATGAACGAAGGTGGCACGTTAATTCTAGCCCCATCTAACTTTTGAACCATTCGTGCTTAAGTCATGAACTTTATCACACTGTTGGGCATTGCATTGAACTACTTTCCTGATAGATAGATATGAGTATATTGCAGACAACAGTAACTCTTTTCAATGATAATCAATCAATAAGAAAGCGTTCTAGACACTGAAAAGTTTGACCAAAAGTACCATGCTACCCCTTTCGAAAAATATTCAAGACAGCGAAAATGAAAATAGGGTCCCTTAACCCTAACCACTTCTAACTTTTGACTCATTTAAGCTTAAGCCATGAAACTTGTTCCACTATTGGTACTCGGATTGAACTAGTGTGGTATGAAACATGAGGATACTTCATGCAGAACGAAGAGAGTTCTAGAGGTTAGAAGATTGAGAGGGGATATGAACCATCACCGAGGGTATATGAACCATCGCCAGGAGATATGAACTAAAGTGGTAGGTTAACCCTAACCCCATCTAAATTTTGAACTATTCACGTTTTAGCCATTAAACTTGTCACACTATTGCTCATTGGATTGAACAAGTTTGGTGTGAAATATCAAGTTATGTTATGCATAATCAACAGAGTTATGGTGGTTATAAGATTGACCAAAAGAAAGGTGAAAACTGGGCTACGGGGTGTAAGTGAGAAAACCTCATTTTAAGGCTTGAAAATTACTTTGAAAGCGCTAGAAACTCGTTATGGGCACCATTGAACAAATAGCAGGAGTTTGAGGGAAATTTGAAATTTTGACAAAGATGGCCATGATACCCCTGATGACTGACACGAAAAGAGGTAGGTTAACCCTAACCCCATCCAACTTTTGAACCATTCATGCTTAAGCCATGAAAGTTGTCACACTGTTGATCATTGTATTGAACTAGTTTGGTATGAAATATCAAATTATTTTATGCAGAAAGTACAGAGTTGTGGTGGTTGAGAGCCTGCACTGCTGATTTGCTTACTTGTGGGGATTTGCCCTATTTTTCTGCTGACCTGTCCACCTTGTGTACTGGTATGCACTCGTATGTTATAGGGTCATTCGGGCCTCTAAAGCTTTCAACCCCTTAAGCACATAGCAACAGGACAACATAATCATAGTCAACTTTTCCAACCTCCAAAGTTTCAAACTTAAAACTTTTCCATGACTTTTGAAAAGCTAAAAGAGAAATCAAACAACTCAGTGAGGAAGACACCTTCCTTCGGTGTGCTGATTTGTCGACTCTAGCTGATATCGCCCCATTTTTTGGTGCTGATATCGCCTCATTTTTTTGCTGATATCGCCCCATTTTTCATAGTCATAGTCTCGATCAGTCATAGTCATAGTCATAGTCATACTCTTCGGAAGGGTCATTGAAATACTGATAGTCATAGTCATAGTCATAGATATAGACAGTCATAGTCATGATCTAAGTCGCGGTGTAAGTCATAGTCATATTTATAAGAATTGTAAAGGGACATTAACCATCGCCGAGGGGATATGAACAAAGGTGGTAGGTTAACCCTAACCCAATCTAACTTTTGACCCATTGATTCTTAAGCCACGACACTTGTCACACTATTAGTGATTGCATTGGACTAAGTTTTTATAAAAAATAAAGTTATTTCATTGAGAATTACTAGAGTTATAGGGGTTGGAAGATTGCGAACGGATATGAACCATCGCCGAGGGGATATGAAGCAGGCTGGCACGTTAACCCTAACCCCGTGTAACGTTTGAACCATTCGTGCTTAAGCCATGAACTTTATCACACTTTTGGGCATTGCATTGAACTACTTGCGTGATAAATATGAGTAGATTTTATTGAGGAATACCGAGTAAACTCATCAGAATGATCCAACTCCTTTACCCGGATTCCAAATCTGCAGTTCTTGATGGAGGTCAACCATCCGAATGGTTCCAAGTAAAACCTGGCGTCAAGCAATGTTGTGTAATGTCAGGCTTCTTATTCCTTCTCGCCATCGACTGAATAATGCAAGAGACAACCCATCTAGCAAAGATAGGTATCAGATGGAAATTCACCAGTCAGCTACAAGACCTAGACTACGCGGATGATGTCGCTCTGATCTCAACAAATCACGGACAGATGCAAAAGAGACAGATAAGCTAACAGAGGCAGCTCAGAGAGTGGGACTCAACATTAGCAAATCGAAAACACGCATACTGAAAATTAGTTGCAAGAACAACAACTCTATCAAATTCCAAAACGGTCAAGACATCCAGGAAATAAACGACTTCACTTATCTTGGAGCATGTGGTGTAAGTGCGGATGGGGCAGCAGATAAGGAAGTAGAAGGCAGACTTTGTAAGGCCAAGACAGCATTTAGGAAGTTGCAAAAAGTGTGGAGCTCTAAGCAATATAGTAAGAAGACCGAGATTAAGGTATTCAACATCCTCGTGAGACGGGTCCTTTTGTATGGAAGTCAAACATGGAAGACAAATGCTAAAGATTACGAGAAACTTGACTCCTCTCAGTAGCAGTGCCTGAAGAGAATTCAAGGTATATTTTAGCCGTACATCATTTCAAAGGAGGAATTACAAAAAGAAACCGGATCTGCACCGATGAGCATAGAAGTTAGGAGAAGTAGGTGGAATTTTCTTGGAAATCTCTTGACGATGTCGCAAGACTACCACTGCGAAATAGCCCTCACACGGTCACCAGACAGTAAGAGAAAGGTGGCCAGGCCCAAAACAACTTGGAGGCGATCGATTGAAAAGGAAAGAAGGGAGGCGGGTGAGAAGTCGTGGGAAGAAGCGAGGTTTATTGCATGAGACCGGGACCGATGGAAGAGAATTATCAAGGCCTTATGCGCAACAGAGCACGAAGAAGACTGATGATCATGATGCATTGCGGAATGACAGAGTTATAGTTTTTGGAACTGTGACCATCTGAATTTTGAAAGACTGAAATTCTTAAGTAAGGTGGTACGTTAGCCCTAACCCCATCTAACTTCTGAACCATTCCCTCCTAGGTAATGAAACTTGCCACACTATTGGTAATTCCATTCAACTAGTTTGGTATGAAGTATAAGGTTATTTTATGTGGAAACAACAGAGTTAGAGTTGTTGGAAGATTGAGAGCCTGCACAGCTAATTTTTCCCACGTATGCTGGTGGATTTTCCCCTTTTTTTCTGCTGAAATACCCGACTTGTGTGCTGATATTTCCTCGTATGTTATAGGGTCACTCGGGCCTCTAAAACGTTTAAACCCTTGAGAATATAGAGATCAAATTCAACGCACTATTAGCAAAAACAACAAGCTATTGGAGCTCTAAACGACAATGGCTTTGATTGAGGAATAACAGAGCCACAACCTTCCGCAGTGTGACCATCTAAATTGTAAAAATTATTGAATTTCTTAACTAAGGCTTTAGGCGTTTAAAACGATTTTTACACCTAAAAAACTACTTTTAAGCCAATAGTAACTTTTTAATGATAATTAAACACATAGAAAGCGTTTTAGAGAAATGAAGAGTTTTGTGTATATGCGCAATGTTAAAAACTGTAGGAATATAGTTTAGGAATGACCAGTGAATGAGTAATGATAATTAATGAGTTATTATAGTCTAAGAATCACATAGAAAACAACCAGCTGGACTTTTCTCAAGAAAAACGCTTTCTAGGTCCATTTTCTTAATTTGTATTTTAAAATTGTTCGAGTCACATTGTGTCCGTACATTTCCCGGTAATTTGCACCATAAATAAGGCCTTAGATGTCCGATAAAATGCTTTTCATAAGTTACTGTATTATATCTCGGTATAACAAAGTGTGGTGTACGTAACTTGTAATTATTTTCCATTGTTTGCAATAATTCAGCGATGTACGTTCCAGGTTGAACATTAACACCATCAGGTCTTTCAGTCTTCTCATACCTAATGTAGGTAATCCTGCTTCCTTTAACAGATGTTCGTATGTTGATGCACTGTCCTTGATTTGGTTTGAAGGTTTGAAGAAAAATCAAAATGGCGTCCCTTGTAGTGGTTGTATCGACACCTATCACAGGAAATGCACTGGCATGAGTCTCAGGGAGTTACGATCCTATTCTATGACACATTTTCGAACATGGTACTGTATGAGATGCTCTCTACCTCCACTTAGTGATAGTTTCTTTGAAAACTCAACTCTCGAAGAAAAGCAAGATGAGGTAGAGTCGGAGTCAGTGGACGAAACCTGGTCGAGATTTGATCAAATTGCCGGGAATAATGTTTGAAACTTTAAACTGGGACACATTAACGCTAACAGCATCGGCGGTTTCTAGCTTCATGAGATCAAATCTTGGCTTCGTCCTAGTAAACTCGACATTCTGATTATATCTGAGAGCAAAATCGACGCGACTTTTCCGGAGAACATGTTTCATGTTGGTGGTTTTCGATAGTGTCGTTGCGACAGAAAGGCAAGTGGCGCTGGTTTATTAGTGTATGTTGGGAGCGACATCTGCTTTATCCGAGTCAAAGAAATAAAAGGGCTCCCTTCTGAAAAGTAGTCAAGTTTTAAAACCGAATCTATCGTTCTCAGGATTAACCTTGCGAAAACCTGGATCACTGTTTGTGGAATTTACAGGCCTCCGTCAACTCCTAAATCACAGTGGTGTCATGAGCTATCATTGCTATTGGAGGCAGCATCAACACTGTCAAGTACAATATTGTTTGCGGCAGATCTTAATGCTGATATTTCAGAACCGGACAAACCGTGAGAAGACGAGCGATCGCTTCTAGACTTGTTAGATATTTTTATCCTTCTTTCCAAGCTCAAGGCCTACGGTATGGATGACAAGAGATGAAAAATGGGGCAAATCCCTACAACTAAGCAAATCAGCCGTGCAGGCTCTCGATCTTCCAACCACTACAACTCTGTACTTTCTGCATGAAATAATTTGATATTTCATACTAAACTAGTTCAATACAATGAACAACGGTGTATGTAGCGCGAGTTGAGCAAGACTTGACTTCCTTCACTCTGTGGCAAAATTTTACAGGAAACATCGGGTATCAATCAAATTATAGCGTGTTCTTACAAATTTGAAAAGATACTTTTCCCAAATTTCTGTTTTCATCCCAAGATGAGGAAGACGATGTATTTCAGTCTCTAGGCAAACTTTGTAGGAAGCATCGCGTATCAATCAAATTTTTGTGTTTTCTTACATATTTCAGCACATTCTGTTCAATGAAGTTTGCTTTGGCTTGTCTCTAGATACTTGTTGAAAAACCGTGTTTTCAACCTGAGTCAAGCATGTATTTCAGTCTGTAGCCAAATCTCGTAGGAACGATCGGGAATCGAGCAAATTTCAGTGTTTTTTGCAGATTTCAGCACATTCTTTTTAAAAAAGTGTTTTGGGCTTCTTTCCAGATAGTGTTTTTGAAAACCGTGTTTCCAGCCTGACTTGAGCAAGACTCAACGCATTCCAGTCTCTGGCCAGATATGGAAGGAAACATGGCATATCAAGCAAATTTTAGTGCTTTCTCACAGTTGTCAACACATTCTATCAAAAAAACATTGATTTTGACTTGTTGCCTGATACTTTTTGAAAACCGTGTTTGTAGCACGAGTTGAATAAGAAGACGCATCTCAGTCTTTGGCTAGATTTGGTAGTACACATGGTATATTAGGTTTTTCTCACAGATTTCAACACATTCTATTTAAAAAATTGAGTTTTGCTTGTTTTGAGACACTTTTGTGATAACCGTGTTTCCGGAGCGACTTTAGCAAGACTTGAGGTATTTCAGTCTTTGGCCAGACTTCGTAGAAAAAGTCCGTTATCAAGCACGTTTCAGTGTTTCCTAATAGATTTCAACGCCATCTATTCACAAGAGTTACTTTTGGCTTGTTTCCATATACTTTTTGGAAAACCGTCTTTACAGTGCCCGTTGAGGAAGACTTGGCGCATTTTAGTGTGTGGCTTAGTTTGGTAGGAAACATTGGGTATTAAGCAAATTTTAGAGTTTTCTTGCCTGACTCAATGGTACTTCACTGCCTATCTGACTGCTTAAGCTAACTGACTTATCCACCGATGGGTGACTAAGTTGCTTATTGACTGACAAGCTGACTCTATCGTTGGCTAACTTACTATCTGACTGGGTACCTGAATTGCTTAGTGATTGGTGACTTCGTAGCTCATTGCCTGCTGCTTGACTGGCTGTCTGCCTGGTTGACTGTCTAGCTGACAGAATGTCTGACTGAACCAACCGCCAATTGACTGCTAACTGAGTGGCTTGTCGACTGGCGACTAATGGGCTGATTGGCTGGTTGGCTGAGCAGCTGACTGAATGGTTGAATAACTCAGTATTACTTGACTGGCTCTCTCAGTGGTTAAAAGAATTACTAACTGCCTGGTGACTGAGTTGCTCGTTGGCTGCTGACTTCACTACCTAAGCTAACTGACTTATCCATGGATCGGTGGCTAAGTGGCTTACTGACTATTGAGCGACAAGCTGACTCTATCATTGCCTAACTCACTGGTACTTGAATGGCTATCTGACTGGCTACCTGAATTACTGTGTGATTGGTGACTTATTAGGTTATTGCCTGCTGACTGACTGCCTGACTGCCTGACTGCCTGATTGACTGTCTACCTGGCTGAATGGTTGACTTAACTAGTGGCTAATGGACTTCTGACTGAGTGGCTTATTGGCTGTTTGGTTGAGTAGCTGACTGAAAGGTTCAATAACCCAAATGTACTTCACTGGCTATGTGAATTGCTGACTACCTAGTGACTGTTGCTCATTGGCTGCTGAGTGACTAGCCTAGAATATGGCTCACTCACTGGCTGTTTGAGAGAATGACTGACTTAATGATGAGGATGACTGGCTATTTGACTGGTTAACTGACTGGCTGGCCGACTGGCTCAGCGACTGGTGCCTAAGTAGCTAATTGACTGACCGGTCGACCTGGCTGGTTGACTGATTGGATGACGAAATGGTTGACTAACCCAGTTGTACGTGACTTGTTATCTGATTGTTTAAATGACTCCCTAACCGACTGGTGACCGATTCACCAATTGAGCGGTGACTGACTGGTTGACTGGCTGATTGAAAGTTCGACTGAACCAGTAGTACTTGACTGGCTAATTGAGTCACTAATTGACTGCAGACTGACTGGCTGACCTGCTGGTTATCTGACCGGATGACTGAACGGTTGAGAGAATCAGTAATAGGTGATTGGCTATCTGACTCGGTAGCTCGTTTGCTGCTCACTCGGTGATAGAGTGCCTAATTGGTGAATGACAGTTTTACTGGCTCGTAACCTGACTGGCCTACTAAATGGTTTACTGAATGTGTAGTACCTGACGGGTTATCTGACTGGTGAACTGCTTCCCACACCTACTGGTAGACCTGTGGCTTATTGACTGATGAAGGACTGACTGGTTGACTGACTGGCTGACCAACTGATTGACTGACTCACTCGTAGTTGAGTGGCTATTTAAATGGTTAAATAAACTGCTAACATGTTCTTTGACTTGGTGGAACATGACTGTTTACCCAAGTGATGACTGATTAAATTACGGATTGGTTCACTGACTCACTGGCACCTGACTGGCTGACTAACTGGTTCAGCGCTTTGCTAACTGGCTGCTCATTGACTAACAGACTAGTAACTGAGCGTCTGACTAACTGGGTTTTTGATTGGCAAACTCACAGATTCACTGCGTGATTCACTGAGCGGTTTAGTGACTAGTTAAATAACTGGTTGACTGACTTGCTGAATGTGTGATGACTTACTAACTTTCTGATTAATGACTATCTACCTTGGTGACTGTTCGAGCAGTTACCTGCTAACTAACTTGGTAACTGACTAGGTGACAGTCAGCAAGGCGCTGGACCAGGGAATTGCCAGTCAGGTGCTAGTGAGTCACTCATCAGTCAGCTGGCCAGTCAGTTATTCAGTCTGTCACCATTCGGCTAACACCTCAGTTAGCCTGTGAGTCGACCTCTCAGTCAACCATCCAGTCTTCCACTGAGCCAGTGAAGGAAAAGTAGTCAGCCGGTCAAGTACCACTGAGTCAATCAATCAGTCAGGCACCAGTTAGTTATCTAATCAGTCAGCACTCAGTCAGGAAGGCACCTCTCAACGCGGGGGGGCAGTTAAGTAACAGTGAGTCTGTCAAGGTGTCATTCAGCTGGTGCGATACCTTTGAGTCAATCAAGCAGTCAGTCAGCCGGTGACTATCCCGTAAGTCAAAGAGTGAATTAACCAGTCAGTCAGCAAGTCAGGTACCAGTGGGACACTCAATTAATCAGCGAGATTATCTGTCATTCGTCAGAAAGATAGTCAGTGATTAGTCGATCACGAGTGAGCTAATCTGTCAGAGAGGCGCTCAGGTACCGATCATCTAGTCAACCAGTCAATCAGTCAGTCAGTCGCCGGTCAGAAACGATATCTAATTCAGTCAGTGAACCAGCTAGTGACCCAGTTACTCAGTGGCTCAGGAACAGGTCTGTCACTCAAGTCGATCAGTCAGTCAACGGATCAGGTACCAGTCAGTTAGTCAACCCGTCAGTCACTAGGTCACCAGTCAGTCAGTCAGCCGGTTAGCTAGCTGGTGAGTCACCAGTAACTAACTGAGTTAGTGGCTCCTAACGGACTGACTGACTGGTTTAATCACTTACTGATTTAAACGCTTCGTGACTGATTGACGTGTTCACTCACACACTGGTACCTAATTTGCTCACTGAGTAACTCACCCAGTCACTGGTACCTGACTAGCCATCTTACTTGCTGACTTACATGTTGAACGACTGACGACGGGGTAATTGACTGGTGACTGATTGGTTAACTAACCGGTTGGCACCTTCGCTACTGACTGACTTGTGTACTAACTAACTGAGTTAAAAGCTCCAAACCTATTGACTGACTGGTTGACTGACTGACTAATTTAAATGATTAGTGACTCATTGACGGTATGGCTAACTCACTGGTACCTAACCGGCTGACTGCGTGGCTGACTGACTCACGGGTACCTGACTAGGCATCTGACTTGTTGACTGACATGCTGACCGACTAACGACAGGGCTAATTTACTGTTGATGGACTGCTTAACTTACTGGTTGGTACCTAAGCGGCTGACTGACTGAATTAATGGCCTCTGCCTGACTGACTAACTTCTTGTCTGACTCACTGGTACTTGATTAGGGATCCGACTTGTTGGCTTACGTGCTGACTGACTACCGCAGAGCTAATTAACTGGTGACTGACTGTTTAATTGGTTGACTGACTCAGTGGTAGCTGACCAACCTACTGACTGGTTGCCTGAGTGGCTGACTGACCTGTTTCCTGACCAGTTAAACAGTCAGTGACCTTTTAATTAGCCCGTGGTTAGTCAGTCAGCACGTCAGCCAACAAGTCAGATGGTTAGTGAAGTACCAGTGATTCAGTCAAGCAGTTAGTCAGTCAGTCAGGAGCCATTAATTCAGTCAGTCAGCCGCTAAGGTACCAACCAGTTAGTTAAGCAGTCCATCAGCAGTCAATTAGCCCGCCGTTAGTCGGTCAGCATGTCAGTCCACAAGTCACATGACAAGTCAGGTACCAGTGAGTCTGTAAACCACTCAGTCAGCCGGTTGGGTACCAGTGAAATAGTCAACCTGACAATCAGGCACTAACCGTTTAAATTAGTCACTAAGTGAACCTGTCAGTCAGTAGCTCTCGAGCCATTAACTTAGTTAGTAAACTAGTCAGTCAGCAGCTCAGGTACCACCCGCTTAATTAACCAATCAGACTGACTGAGTGTTTGACTTACTGGCTGGCACCTGACCGGCTGACTGACTGGTTAACTACCTTGCTGACTAATAGAGACTGGCTAATTGACAAGTGACTGGCTTGCTGACTGTCTTGTTAACCTACCCACTCTTAGCTGTTTGGCTGCAAACCAGGTTGACTGCCATGTTAATCGACTGATAACTGACTGGTTAACTGACTGATGGTTAACTGGCTGACTGACTAGCTATCAAAGTGCTTGACTGAGTCACTGGTACCTCAATTGCTAACTGAGCAGTTAAAAGAATTGTTGACTGCGTTGTTGACTGACTGACTGATAAAAATGGTTAGATTGTGATTCACGGGTTGGCTAACTCACTGATACCTAACCGCCTGACTCTGTGGTTGACTGACCCACTGGTACGTGACTAGCCATCTCACTTGTTGATGGACATGTTCACCGACTAACGATTGGCTAATTGAGTGGTGCCTAAATGGTTAACTTCTTGGGTGGTACATGAGAGGCTGACTGACTAGTTTACTTACTAACTGAGTTAGTGGCTCCTAACGGACTGACTGACTGGTTTAATCACTGACTGATTTAAAGGGTTAGTGACTGATTGAAGTGTTCCCTCACACACTGGTAGCTAATTAGGGGGTGAGCTACTCAGTCAGCAAATTAGGTACCAGTGTGTGGGTGAACACGTCAATCAGTCACGAAGCCTTTAAATCAGTCAGTCAGTCAACCAGTCAGTCAGTAGGTCTGGAGCTTTAAACTCAGTTAGTTAGTACACCATTTAATCAGTAGCGAAGGTACCAGCCGGTTAGTTAACCAATCAGTCACCAGTCAATTACCCCGTCGTCAGTCGTTCAACATGTAAGTCAGCAAGTAAGATGGCTAGTCAGGTACCAGTGACAGGGTGAGCTACTATGTGAGCAAATTAGGTACCAGTGTGGGAGTGAACACGTTAATCAGTCACGAAGCGTTTAAATCAGTAAGTGTTTAAACCAGTCAGTCAGTCCGTTAGGAGCCACTAACTAAGTTAGTTACTGGTGACTCACCAGCTAGCTAACCGGCTGACTGACTGACTGGTGACCTAGTGACTGACTCCTTGACTAACTGACTGGTACCTGATCCGCTGACTGACTCAATTATCTACTTAGTCTCCACTCAGTTAGCCAGTCAGTCACCCCTCGGTCAGGAAGTCAGTCAACAAGTCAGTTAGCCGGTCAAGTGCCAGTGAATCAGTCAACCATTAAGTCAAGGGATCAATTATCTAGTTAGTCACCAGTCAGTGAGCCGGTCAAGTACCAGTAAATCAGTCAACCATTAAGTCAAGGGATCAATTATCTAGTTAGTCACCACTCAGTTAGTAGGTCACTAACTGGTCAGCTGGCCAGTCACTCACTATTACGTCAGCAAAGGAGTCAACAAGTCAATCAGAGGGTCAGGTATCAGTCAGTCGGTCAATCGGTAAGTCGGTAAGTCACCAGTCATTTACCCAATAAGTAACCAGTCGGCTAAAAAGTCAATTTACCAGTCAGTCAGCCAATCAGTCAAGCGAGCAGATCACCATCGGGTACCAGTCAGTCAGTAAACTAGTCAGTCAGGCGGTCAGGTAGCAGCAAGGAAGTCAAGCAGTCAGTCAGCCAGTCACAAGTCACTCACTACTCGGTCACCAAGTCAATCATCATGTCGGTCAGCCAGGCACTACGCCAGATAGTCTGTCTGCTCGATAACTACCAGTAAATTAGTCAGCCAGTCACTCAGCCAGTCACTCAGCCAGTCACTTAGCCCGTCAATCAGACAGTCAGTCAGCAGAGGCAATAACCACTGAGTTATTCAGTCCATCACCAGTCAGTGAGCAACGTAGTCACTTAGCTAGTCAATCACTCAAGTACCAACATCTAAGTTAATCAATCAGGCACAGTCAGTCACTGGTCAGGAAAGCAGTCAGTAGGCCGGAAAATCACCAGTCTGTCAGCAAATCAGCCAAACAGTCAGTGAACCAGATAGTAAATTAGTCGTTCAACCACTCAGTCACCAGTCATTCAAACAGATAATCAAGTAGTCACTAACCCAGTTACCGAACCAGTCAAGCGGCCAGTCAAGTACCAGTGAGTCACTCAATAAGTCACTAAGCCCGTCGATAACTAGTTAGCTAGACAGTCGATCACCAGTAAGTCACCACTCGGTCACCAAGTCAGTCAACCAGAGAGGCACTCATGTACTAATTACTAGGTTAGCCAGCCAGTCATTGGCTACTGATTAACCATTATTTGTCACTAAGTCAGTAAGTAAACCAGTCAGTTAATCAGTCAGTCAACTAGTCAGTAAACCAGTCAGCCAGCTCTTCAGGTGCCACTGGGTCGGTCAATAAGTCGTTAACCAGTCAGTGAGCCAGTTAATCACCTGTCAGTTAGACAGTCAGTTGGAAGTCGGGCAGCAATGCAGTAAGCCAGTCAGGTAACAGTAGCTCAATCAACATGTAATTGAGTCACCCAGTCACTGAAGCAGATATCAGTCGGGTGATGAAGGAAGTCAAGCCGTCAGTCTGTTAATCAGTCCGTCTTTCAATTACAAGTCGGTCAGCCAGTCCATCACTCAGTCACCAATCAGTCTGTCAGTAGGTTACCAAGTCAGTCATTAGTCGGTCAACAAGTTAGTTAGCCAGTCAATGAACCTCTCAGTCAGTCACTCAGTTAGCCACTCAGTCACTGCAATGAGATTTAGCCAGCTACTCGGTTAACTACCAGTCAGTCACCAGTCACTTAGCCATTCAATCACCCTTCGGTCGGCAAGTAAGTCACCCAATCAGTCGGCTAATCAGCCGTAAGTCACTCACACAGTCATTTCTCAAGTCACTTACCAGTCGGTCAGCAAGTCAGTTAACCAGTCAGATAGCCAGTCATAGACCATTGAGTCAATCAACCATTCAGTCGGTGAGTCAGTCAACAGGCCAATCAGTCACCAGTCCACAAGTTGGTCGGTCAAACAGTCATATACCCAGTCAAATACTAATGAGTCTGTCAACCACTCTGTCATTCAACCAGTCAAATAGCTAGTCAAGTCCCATTAAGTCAGTCACCCTCTCAGTCTGCCAGTGAGTGAACCATGCAGTGGGCCAGCCAGTCAGCAGCCAATGACCAACTCAGTGACCAGGTAGTCAGCAATTCACTTAACCAGTGAGAGAGCCAGTCAAGTACCATTGAGTTAGTCAACCATTCAATCAGCTACTCAGTTAACTGGCCAGTCATCTAGTCAGTCACCAGTCAATAAGCCACTGAGTCACCAGTCAATTATCCACTCAGTCACAAGTCCGTCAGCAAGTCCGTTAACATGTCAGATCGCCAGTCAAGTACCACTAAGTCAGTCAACCTTTCAGTGAGCCGGTCAGACAACCAAGGAGATGGGCAACTAAGTACCACTGGGCCAGCCAGCCATTCTGTCAGCTAGACATTCAACCAGGCAGTCAGCCTGTCTGTCAGCCAGTCAGTCAGCAGGCAATGAGCTACGAAGTCACCAGTCACTAAGCAATTCAAGTAACCAGTCAGGTACCCAGTCAAGTACCACTGAATTAGGCAACCATTCACTCAGCTAGTCAGCCGAACAGCCAGTCAGCCACTCAGTCACCAGCCAATAAGCCACTTAGTCACTGATCGGTGTACAAATCAGTTAGTTTATCCAGTCAGATAGCCAGTCAAGTACCACTGCGTCAGTCAAGAAAACTCTATTATAAGTCTCCACTCAGTTAGCCAGTCAGTCACCACGCTGTCAGGAAGTCAGTCAACAGGTTAGTCAGCCAGTCAGGTGCCAGTGAGTCAGTGAACCAATCCGTAATTTAATCAGTCATCACTCGGCTAAACAGTCATGTTCCACCGAAGTTATCTGTCCGGATGAGTGAACGATTGAGTGAATCAGTAACACTTGACTAGCTATCTGACTCGGTAGCTCGTTTGCTGCTCACTCGGTGATAGAGTGCCTAATTGGTGAGTGACAGTTTTACTGGCTCGTAACCTGACTGTCTTACTAAATGGTGTACTGGATGTGTAGTACTTGACGGGTTATCTGACCGGTGAACTGCTTCTCCCACCTACTTGTAGACCAGTGGCTTATTGACTGGTGAAGGACTGACTGGTTGCCTGACTTGCTTACCAACTGATTGACTGACTCCCTCGTAGTTGAGTGGCTATTTGAATGGTTGAATAGACTGCTAACTTGTTCATTGACTTACTCGGTTGAACATGACTGTTTAGCCGAGTGATGACTGATTAAATTACGGATTGGTTCACTGACTCACTGGCACCTGACTGGCTGACTAACTGGTTCAGCGCTTTGCTAACTGGCTGCTGATTGACTTACACACTAGTAACTGAGCGTCTGACTGACTGGGTTTTTGATTGGCTAACTCACGGATTCACTGCGTGATTCACTGAACGGTTGAGTCACTAGTTAACTGGTTGACTGACTGGCTGAATGTGTGATGAGTTACTAACTTTCTGATTAATGACTATCTGCCTTGGTGACTGTTCGAGCAGTTAACTGCTAACTAACTTGGTAACTGACTAGGTGACAGTCAGCAAGGCGCTGGACCCTAGAATTGCCAGTCAGGTGCTAGTGAGTCACTCATCAGTCAGCTGGCCAGTCAGTTATTCAGTCTGTTACCATTCGGCTAACACCCCAGTTAGCCTGTGAGTCAACCTCTCAGTCAACCATCCAGTCCTCCACTGAGCCAGTGAAGGAAAATTAGTTAACCGGTCAAGTACCACTGAGTCAATCAATCAGTCAGTCACCAGTTAGTTATCTAATCAGTCAGCACTCAGTCAGCAAGGCACCTCTCAACGCGGGGGGACAGTTAAGTAAAAGTGAGTCAGTCAGGGTGTGAGTCAGCTGGTTGCGATACCATTGAGTAAATCAAGCAGTCAGTCAGCCGGTGACTATCCCGTAAGTCAAAGAGTGAATTAACCAGTCAGTCAGCAAGTCAGGTACCAGTGGGAGACTCAATTGGTCAGTGACATTATCTCTCATTCGTCAGTAAGATAGTCAGTGATCAGTCGGTCACGAGTGAGTTAATCTGTCAGAGAAGCAGTCAGGTACCGATCAGCTACTCAACCAGTCATTGAGTCAGTCAGTCGCCAGTCACTAACGGTATATCATTCAGTCAGTGAACCAGCTAGTGACCCAGTTAGTCAGTCGTACAGGAAAAAGTTTGTCACTCAAGTCTATCAGTCAGTCAGCGGATCAGGTACCAGTCAGTTAGTCAACCAGTCAGTCACTAGGTCACCAGTCAGTCAGTCAGCCGGTTAGCTAGCTGGTGAGTCACCAGTAACTAATTAGGGTTATCTGGTTGGTTGACTGATTGGCTGACTGACTGGTAAATTGACTTTTCAACC
This sequence comes from Stylophora pistillata, assembly GCF_964205215.1. Taxonomy (NCBI): domain Eukaryota; kingdom Metazoa; phylum Cnidaria; class Anthozoa; order Scleractinia; family Pocilloporidae; genus Stylophora; species Stylophora pistillata. Next base: position 17,598,190 of record NC_142524.1, read on the forward strand.
GACTGGCTACTTATTGGGTAAATGACTGGTGATTTACGGACTTACCGACTGACCAACTGACTGATATCTGACCCACTGATTGACTTGTTGACTCCTTTGCGGACGTAATAGTGAGTGACTGGCTAACTGACCAGTTAGTGGCTTACTAACTGAGTGGTGACAAACTAGATAATTGATCCCTTAACTTAATGGTTGACTGATTCGCTGGCACTTGACCGGCTAACTGACTGGTTGACTGACTTCCTGACAGCGTGGTGACTGACTGGCTAACTGAGTGGAGACTTATAATAGAGTTTTCTTGACTGACGCAGTGGTACTTGACTGGCTATCTGACTGGATAAACTAACTGATTTGTACACCGATCAGTGACTAAGTGGCTTATTGGCTGGTGACTGAGTGGCTGACTGGCTGTTCGGCTGACTAGCTGAGTGAATGGTTGCCTAATTCAGTGGTACTTGACTGGGTACCTGACTGGTTACTTGAATTGCTTAGTGACTGGTGACTTCGTAGCTCATTGCCTGCTGACTGACTGGCTGACAGACAGGCTGACTGCCTGGTTGACTGTCTAGCTGACAGAATGGCTGGCTGGCCCAGTGGTACTTAGTTGCCCATCTCCTTGGTTGTCTGACCGGCTCACTGAAAGGTTGACTGACTCAGTGGTACTCGACTGGCGATCTGACATGTTAACGGACTTGCTGACGGACTTGTGACTGAGTGGCTAATTGACTGGTGACTCAGTGGCTTATTGACTGGTGACTGACTAGATGACTGGCCAGTTAACTGAGTAGCTGATTGAATGGTTGACTAACTCAATGGTACTTGACTGGCTCTCTCACTGGTTAAGTGAATTGCTGACTACCTCGTCACTGAGTTGGTCATTGGCTGCTGACTGGCTGGCCCACTGCATGGTTCACTCACTGGCAGACTGAGAGGGTGACTGACTTAATGGGACTTGACTAGCTATTTGACTGGTTGAATGACAGAGTGGTTGACTGACTCATTAGTATTTGACTGGGTATATGACTGTTTGACTGACCAACTTGTGGACTGGTGACTGATTGGCCTGTTGACTGACTCACCGACTGAATGGTTGATTGACTCAATGGTCTTTGACTGGCTATCTGACTGGTTAACTGACTTGCTGACCGACTGGTAAGTGACTTGAGAAATGACTGTGTGAGTGACTTACGGCTGATTAGCCGACTGATTGGCTGACTTACTTGCCGACCGAAGGGTGATTGAATGGCTAAGTGACTGGTGACTGACTGGTAGTTGACCGAGTAGCTGGCTAAATCTCATTGCAGTGACTGAGTGGCTAACTGAGTGACTGACTGAGAGGTTCATTGACTGGCTAACTAACTTGTTGACCGACTAATGACTGACTTGGTAACCTACTGACAGACTGATTGGTGACTGAGTGATGGACTGGCTGACCGACTTGTAATTGAAAGACGGACTGATTAACAGACTGACGGCTTGACTTCCTTCATCACCCGACTGATATCTGCTTCAGTGACTGGGTGACTCAATTACATGTTGATTGAGCTACTGTTACCTGACTGGCTTACTGCATTGCTGCCCGACTTCCAACTGACTGTCTAACTGACAGGTGATTAACTGGCTCACTGACTGGTTAACGACTTATTGACCGACCCAGTGGCACCTGAAGAGCTGGCTGACTGGTTTACTGACTAGTTGACTGACTGATTAACTGACTGGTTTACTTACTGACTTAGTGACAAATAATGGTTAATCAGTAGCCAATGACTGGCTGGCTAACCTAGTAATTAGTACATGAGTGCCTCTCTGGTTGACTGACTTGGTGACCGAGTGGTGACTTACTGGTGATCGACTGTCTAGCTAACTAGTTATCGACGGGCTTAGTGACTTATTGAGTGACTCACTGGTACTTGACTGGCCGCTTGACTGGTTCGGTAACTGGGTTAGTGACTGCTTGATTATCTGTTTGAATGACTGGTGACTGAGTGGTTGAACGACTAATTTACTATCTGGTTCACTGACTGTTTGGCTGATTTGCTGACAGAGTGGTGATTTTCCGGCCTACTGACTGCTTTCCTGACCAGTGACTGACTGTGTGCCTGATTGATTAACTTAGATGTTGGTACTTGAGTGATTGACTAGCTAAGTGACTACGTTGCTCACTGACTGGTGATGGACTGAATAACTCAGTGGTTATTGACTCTGCTGACTGACTTTCTGATTGACGGGCTAAGTGACTGGCTGAGTGACTGGCTGACTAATTTACTGGTAGTTATCGAGCAGACAGACTATCTGGCGTAGTGCCTGGCTGACCGACATGTTGATTGACTTGGTGACCGACTAGTGACTTGTGACTGGCTGACTGACTGCTTGACTTCCTTGCTGCTACCTGACCGCCTGACTGACTAGTTTACTGACTGACTGGTACCCGATGATGATCTGCTCGCTTGACTGATTGGCTGACTGACTGGTAAATTGACTTTTTAGCCGACTGGTTACTTATTGGGTAAATGACTGGTGACTTACCGACTTACCGATTGACCGACTGACTGATACCTGACCCTCTGATTGACTTGTTGACTCCTTTGCTGACGTAATAGTGAGTGACTGGCTAGCTGACCAGTTAGTGACCTACTAACTGACTGGTGACTAACTAGATAATTGATCCCTTGACTTAATGGTTGACTGATTTACTGGTACTTGACCGGCTCACTGACTGGTGACTAACTAGATAATTGATCCCTTGACTTAATGGTTGACTGATTCACTGGCACTTGACCGGCTAACTGACTGATTGACTGACTTCCTGACCGAGGGGTGACTGACTGGCTAACTGAGTGGAGACTAAGTAGATAATTCAGTCAGTCAGCGGATCAGGTACCAGTCAGTTAGTCAAGGAGTCAGTCACTAGGTCACCAGTCAGTCAGTCAGTCAGCCGGTTAGCTAGCTGGTGAGTCACCAGTAACTAACTGAGTTAGTGGCTCCTAACGGACTGACTGACTGGTTTAAACACTTACTGATTTAAACGCTTCGTGACTGATTAACGTGTTCACTCCCACACTGGTACCTAATTTGCTCACATAGTAGCTCACCCTGTCACTGGTACCTGACTAGCCATCTTACTTGCTGACTTACATGTTGAACGACTGACGACGGGGTAATTGACTGGTGACTGATTGGTTAACTAACCGGCTGGTACCTTCGCTACTGATTAAATGGTGTACTAACTAACTGAGTTTAAAGCTCCAGACCTACTGACTGACTGGTTGACTGACTGACTGATTTAAAGGCTTCGTGACTGATTGACGTGTTCACCCACACACTGGTACCTAATTTGCTGACTGAGTAGCTCACCCCCTAATTAGCTACCAGTGTGTGAGGGAACACTTCAATCAGTCACTAACCCTTTAAATCAGTCAGTGATTAAACCAGTCAGTCAGTCCGTTAGGAGCCACTAACTCAGTTAGTAAGTAAACTAGTCAGTCAGCCTCTCATGTACCACCCAAGAAGTTAACCATTTAGGCACCACTCAATTAGCCAATCGTTAGTCGGTGAACATGTCCATCAACAAGTGAGATGGCTAGTCACGTACCAGTCAGTCAGTCAACCACAGAGTCAGCCGGTTAGGTATCAGTGAGTTAGCCAACCCGTCAATCACAAACTAACCATTTTTATCAGTCAGTCAGTCAGTCAACAACGCAGTCAACAGTTCTTTTAACTGCTCAGTAAGGAATTGAGGTACCAGTGAGTCAGTCAAGCACTTTGATAGCTAGTCAGTCAGCCAGTTAACCATCAATCAGTTAACCAGTCAGTTATCAGTCGATTAACATGGCAGTCAACCTGGTTTGCAGCCAAACAGCTAAGAGTGGATAGGTCAAAAAGACAGACAGCAAGCCAGTCACTTGTCAATTAGCCAGTCTCTACCAGTCAGCAAGGCAGTTAACCAGTCAGTCAGCCGGTCAGGTGCCAGCCAGTCAGTCAAACACTCAGTCAGTCTGATTGGTTAATTAAGCGGGTGGTACCTGAGCTGCTGACTGACTAGTTTACTAACTAACTAAGTCAATGGCTCGAGAGCTACTGACTGACAGGTTCACTTAGTGACTAATTTAAACGGTTAGTGCCTGATTGTCGGGTTGACTATTTCACTGGTACCTAACCGGCTGACTGAGTGGTTTACAGACTCACTGGTACCTGACTTGTCATGTGACTTGTGGACTGACATGCTGACCGACTAACGGCGGGCTAATTGACTGCTGATGGACTGCTTAACTAACTGGTTGGTACCTTAGCGGCTGACTGACTGAATTAATGGCTCCTGACTGACTGACTAACTGCTTGACTGAATCACTGGTACTTCACTAACCATCTGACTTGTTGGCTGACGTGCTGACTGACTAACCACGGGCTAATTAAAAGGTCACTGACTGTTTAACTGGTCAGGAAACAGGTCAGTCAGCCACTCAGGCAACCAGTCAGTAGGTTGGTCAGCTACCACTGAGTCAGTCAACCAATTAAACAGTCAGTCACCAGTTAATTAGCTCTGCGGTAGTCAGTCAGTACGTAAGCCAACAAGTCGGATCCCCAATCAAGTACCAGTGAGTCAGACAAGAAGTTAGTCAGTCAGGCAGAGGCCATTAATTCAGTCAGTCAGCCGCTTAGGTACCAACCAGTAAGTTAAGCAGTCCATCAACAGTAAATTAGCCCTGTCGTTAGTCGGTCAGCATGTCAGTCAACAAGTCAGATGCCTAGTCAGGTACCCGTGAGTAAGTCTACCACGCAGTCAGCCAGTTAGGTACCAGTGAGTTAGCCATACCGTCAATGAGTCACTAATCATTTAAATTAGTCAGTCAGTCAACCAGTCAGTCAATAGGTCTGGAGCTTTTAACTCAGTTAGTTAGTACACCAGTCAGTCAGTAGCGAAGGTGCCAACCGGTTAGTTAACCAATCAGTCACCAGTCAATTACCCCGTCGTCAGTCGTTCAACATGTAAGTCAGCAAGTAAGATGGCTAGTCAGGTACCAGTGACTGGGTGAGTTACTCAGTGAGCAAATTAGGTACCAGTGTGTGAGTGAACACGTCAATCAGTCACGAAGCGTTTAAATCAGTAAGTGATTAAACCAGTCAGTCAGTCCGTTAGGAGCCACTAAGTCAGTTAGTTACTGGTGACTCACCAGCTAGCTAACCGGCTGACTGACTGACTGGTGACCTAGTGACTGACGGGTTGACTAACTGACTGGTACCTGATCCGTTGACTGACTGATCGACTTGAGTGACAGACCTGTTCCTGAGCCACTGAGTAACTGGGTCACTAGCTGGTTCACTGACTGAATTAGATATCGTTTCTGACCGGCGACTGACTGACTGATTGACTGGTTGACTAGATGATCGGTACCTGAGCGCCTCTCTGACAGATTAGCTCACTCGTGATCGACTAATCACTGACTATCTTTCTGACGAATGACAGATAATCTCGCTGATTAATTGAGTGTCCCACTGGTACCTGACTTGCTGACTGACTGGTTAATTCACTCTTTGACTTACGGGATAGTCACCGGCTTACTGACTGTTTGATTGACTCAAAGGTATCGCACCAGCTGAATGACACCTTGACAGACTCACTGTTACTTAACTGCCCCCCCGCGTTGAGAGGTGCCTTGCTGACTGAGTGGTGACTGATTAGATAACTAACTGGTGCCTGACTGATTGATTGACTCAGTGGTACTTGACCGGCTGACTACTTTTCCTTCACTGGCTCAGTGGAAGACTGGATGGTTGACTGAGAGGTCGACTCACAGGCTAACTGAGGTGTTAGCCGAATGGTGACAGACTGAATAACTGACTGGCCAGCTGACTGATGAGTGACTCACTAGCACCTGACTGGCAATTCCCTGGTCCAGCGCCTTGCTGACTGTCACCTAGTCAGTTACCAGGTTAGTTAGCAGTTAACTGCTCGAACAGTCACCAAGGTAGATAGTCATTAATCAGAAAGTTAGTAAGTCATCACACATTCAGCAAGTCAGTCAACCAGTTATTTAACTAGTCACTAAACCGCTCAGTGAATCACGCAGTGAATCTGTGAGTTTGCCAATCAAAAACCCAGTTAGTCAGACGCTCAGTTACTAGTCTGTTAGTCAATGAGCAGCCAGTTAGCAAAGCGCTGAACCAGTTAGTCAGCCAGTCAGGTGCCAGTGAGTCAGTGAACCAATCCGTAATTTAATCAGTCATCACTTGGGTAAACAGTCATGTTCCACCAAGTCAAAGAACATGTTAGCAGTTTATTTAACCATTTAAATAGCCACTCAACTACGAGTGAGTCAGTCAATCAGTTGGTCAGCCAGTCAGTCAACCAGTCAGTCCTTCATCAGTCAATAAGCCACAGGTCTACCAGTAGGTGTGGGAAGCAGTTCACCAGTCAGATAACCCGTCAGGTACTACACATTCAGTAAACCATTTAGTAGGCCAGTCAGGTTACGAGCCAGTAAAACTGTCATTCACCAATTAGGCACTCTATCACCGAGTGAGCAGCAAACGAGCTACCGAGTCAGATAGCCAATCACCTATTACTGATTCTCTCAACCGTTCAGTCATCCGGTCAGATAACCAGCAGGTCAGCCAGTCAGTCTGCAGTCAATTAGTGACTCAATTAGCCAGTCAAGTACTACTGGTTCAGTCGAACTTTCAATCAGCCAGTCAACCAGTCAGTCACCGCTCAATTGGTGAATCCGTCACCAGTCGGTTAGGGAGTCATTTAAACAATCAGATAACAAGTCAAGTACAACTGGGTTAGTCAACCATTTCGTCATCCAATCAGTCAACCAGCCAGGTCGACCGGTCAGTCAATTAGCTACTTAGGCACCAGTCGCTGAGCCAGTCGGCCAGCCAGTCAGTTAACCAGTCAAATAGCCAGTCATCCTCATCATTAAGTCAGTCATTCTCTCAAACAGCCAGTGAGTGAGCCATATTCTAGGCTAGTCACTCAGCAGCCAATGAGCAACAGTCACTAGGTAGTCAGCAATTCACATAGCCAGTGAAGTACATTTGGGTTATTGAACCTTTCAGTCAGCTACTCAACCAAACAGCCAATAAGTCACTCAGTCAGAAGTCCATTAGCCACTAGTTAAGTCAACCATTCAGCCAGGTAGACAGTCAATCAGGCAGTCAGGCAGTCAGGCAGTCAGTCAGCAGGCAATAACCTAATAAGTCACCAATCACACAGTAATTCAGGTAGCCAGTCAGATAGCCATTCAAGTACCAGTGAGTTAGGCAATGATAGAGTCAGCTTGTCGCTCAATAGTCAGTAAGCCACTTAGCCACCGATCGATGGATAAGTCAGTTAGCTTAGGTAGTGAAGTCAGCAGCCAACGAGCAACTCAGTCACCAGGCAGTTAGCAATTCTTTTAACCACTGAGAGAGCCAGTCAAGTAATAGTGAGTTATTCAAACATTCAGTCAGCTGCTCAGCCAACCAGCCAATCAGCCCATTAGTCGCCAGTCGACAAGCCACTCAGTTAGCAGTCAGACATTCTGTCAGCTAGACAGTCAACCAGGCAGACAGCCAGTCAAGCAGCAGGCAATGAGCTACGAAGTCACCAATCACTAAGCAATTCAGGTACCCAGTCAGATAGTAAGTTAGCCAACGAGAGAGTCAGCTTGTCAGTCAATAAGCAACTTAGTCACCCATCGGTGGATAAGTCAGTTAGCTTAAGCAGTCAGATAGGCAGTGAAGTACCATTGAGTCAGGCAAGAAAACTCTAAAATTTGCTTAATACCCAATGTTTCCTACCAAACTAAGCCACACACTAAAATGCGCCAAGTCTTCCTCAACGGGCACTGTAAAGACGGTTTTCCAAAAAGTATATGGAAACAAGCCAAAAGTAACTCTTGTGAATAGATGGCGTTGAAATCTATTAGGAAACACTGAAACGTGCTTGATAACGGACTTTTTCTACGAAGTCTGGCCAAAGACTGAAATACCTCAAGTCTTGCTAAAGTCGCTCCGGAAACACGGTTATCACAAAAGTGTCTCAAAACAAGCAAAACTCAATTTTTTAAATAGAATGTGTTGAAATCTGTGAGAAAAACCTAATATACCATGTGTACTACCAAATCTAGCCAAAGACTGAGATGCGTCTTCTTATTCAACTCGTGCTACAAACACGGTTTTCAAAAAGTATCAGGCAACAAGTCAAAATCAATGTTTTTTTGATAGAATGTGTTGACAACTGTGAGAAAGCACTAAAATTTGCTTGATATGCCATGTTTCCTTCCATATCTGGCCAGAGACTGGAATGCGTTGAGTCTTGCTCAAGTCAGGCTGGAAACACGGTTTTCAAAAACACTATCTGGAAAGAAGCCCAAAACACTTTTTTAAAAAGAATGTGCTGAAATCTGCAAAAAACACTGAAATTTGCTCGATTCCCGATCGTTCCTACGAGATTTGGCTACAGACTGAAATACATGCTTGACTCAGGTTGAAAACACGGTTTTTCAACAAGTATCTAGAGACAAGCCAAAGCAAACTTCATTGAACAGAATGTGCTGAAATATGTAAGAAAACACAAAAATTTGATTGATACGCGATGCTTCCTACAAAGTTTGCCTAGAGACTGAAATACATCGTCTTCCTCATCTTGGGATGAAAACAGAAATTTGGGAAAAGTATCTTTTCAAATTTGTAAGAACACGCTATAATTTGATTGATACCCGATGTTTCCTGTAAAATTTTGCCACAGAGTGAAGGAAGTCAAGTCTTGCTCAACTCGCGCTACATACACCGTTGTTCATTGTATTGAACTAGTTTAGTATGAAATATCAAATTATTTCATGCAGAAAGTACAGAGTTGTAGTGGTTGGAAGATTGAGAGCCTGCACGGCTGATTTGCTTAGTTGTAGGGATTTGCCCCATTTTTCATCTCTTGTCATCCATACCGTAGGCCTTGAGCTTGGAAAGAAGGATAAAAATATCTAACAAGTCTAGAAGCGATCGCTCGTCTTCTCACGGTTTGTCCGGTTCTGAAATATCAGCATTAAGATCTGCCGCAAACAATATTGTACTTGACAGTGTTGATGCTGCCTCCAATAGCAATGATAGCTCATGACACCACTGTGATTTAGGAGTTGACGGAGGCCTGTAAATTCCACAAACAGTGATCCAGGTTTTCGCAAGGTTAATCCTGAGAACGATAGATTCGGTTTTAAAACTTGACTACTTTTCAGAAGGGAGCCCTTTTATTTCTTTGACTCGGATAAAGCAGATGTCGCTCCCAACATACACTAATAAACCAGCGCCACTTGCCTTTCTGTCGCAACGACACTATCGAAAACCACCAACATGAAACATGTTCTCCGGAAAAGTCGCGTCGATTTTGCTCTCAGATATAATCAGAATGTCGAGTTTACTAGGACGAAGCCAAGATTTGATCTCATGAAGCTAGAAACCGCCGATGCTGTTAGCGTTAATGTGTCCCAGTTTAAAGTTTCAAACATTATTCCCGGCAATTTGATCAAATCTCGACCAGGTTTCGTCCACTGACTCCGACTCTACCTCATCTTGCTTTTCTTCGAGAGTTGAGTTTTCAAAGAAACTATCACTAAGTGGAGGTAGAGAGCATCTCATACAGTACCATGTTCGAAAATGTGTCATAGAATAGGATCGTAACTCCCTGAGACTCATGCCAGTGCATTTCCTGTGATAGGTGTCGATACAACCACTACAAGGGACGCCATTTTGATTTTTCTTCAAACCTTCAAACCAAATCAAGGACAGTGCATCAACATACGAACATCTGTTAAAGGAAGCAGGATTACCTACATTAGGTATGAGAAGACTGAAAGACCTGATGGTGTTAATGTTCAACCTGGAACGTACATCGCTGAATTATTGCAAACAATGGAAAATAATTACAAGTTACGTACACCACACTTTGTTATACCGAGATATAATACAGTAACTTATGAAAAGCATTTTATCGGACATCTAAGGCCTTATTTATGGTGCAAATTACCGGGAAATGTACGGACACAATGTGACTCGAACAATTTTAAAATACAAATTAAGAAAATGGACCTAGAAAGCGTTTTTCTTGAGAAAAGTCCAGCTGGTTGTTTTCTATGTGATTCTTAGACTATAATAACTCATTAATTATCATTACTCATTCACTGGTCATTCCTAAACTATATTCCTACAGTTTTTAACATTGCGCATATACACAAAACTCTTCATTTCTCTAAAACGCTTTCTATGTGTTTAATTATCATTAAAAAGTTACTATTGGCTTAAAAGTAGTTTTTTAGGTGTAAAAATCGTTTTAAACGCCTAAAGCCTTAGTTAAGAAATTCAATAATTTTTACAATTTAGATGGTCACACTGCGGAAGGTTGTGGCTCTGTTATTCCTCAATCAAAGCCATTGTCGTTTAGAGCTCCAATAGCTTGTTGTTTTTGCTAATAGTGCGTTGAATTTGATCTCTATATTCTCAAGGGTTTAAACGTTTTAGAGGCCCGAGTGACCCTATAACATACGAGGAAATATCAGCACACAAGTCGGGTATTTCAGCAGAAAAAAAGGGGAAAATCCACCAGCATACGTGGGAAAAATTAGCTGTGCAGGCTCTCAATCTTCCAACAACTCTAACTCTGTTGTTTCCACATAAAATAACCTTATACTTCATACCAAACTAGTTGAATGCAATTACCAATAGTGTGGCAAGTTTCATTACCTAAGAGGGAATGGTTCAGAAGTTAGATGGGGTTAGGGCTAACGTACCACCTTACTTAAGAATTTCAGTCTTTCAAAATTCAGATGGTCACAGTTCCAAAAACTATAACTCTGTCATTCCGCAATGCATCATGATCATCAGTCTTCTTCGTGCTCTGTTGCGCATAAGGCCTTGATAATTCTCTTCCATCGGTCCCGGTCTCATGCAATAAACCTCGCTTCTTCCCACGACTTCTCACCCGCCTCCCTTCTTTCCTTTTCAATCGATCGCCTCCAAGTTGTTTTGGGCCTGGCCACCTTTCTCTTACTGTCTGGTGACCGTGTGAGGGCTATTTCGCAGTGGTAGTCTTGCGACATCGTCAAGAGATTTCCAAGAAAATTCCACCTACTTCTCCTAACTTCTATGCTCATCGGTGCAGATCCGGTTTCTTTTTGTAATTCCTCCTTTGAAATGATGTACGGCTAAAATATACCTTGAATTCTCTTCAGGCACTGCTACTGAGAGGAGTCAAGTTTCTCGTAATCTTTAGCATTTGTCTTCCATGTTTGACTTCCATACAAAAGGACCCGTCTCACGAGGATGTTGAATACCTTAATCTCGGTCTTCTTACTATATTGCTTAGAGCTCCACACTTTTCGCAACTTCCTAAATGCTGTCTTGGCCTTACAAAGTCTGCCTTCTACTTCCTTATCTGCTGCCCCATCCGCACTTACACCACATGCTCCAAGATAAGTGAAGTCGTTTATTTCCTGGATGTCTTGACCGTTTTGGAATTTGATATAGTTGTTGTTCTTGCAACTAATTTTCAGTATGCGTGTTTTCGATTTGCTAATGTTGAGTCCCACTATCTGAGCTGCCTCTGTTAGCTTATCTGTCTCTTTTGCATCTGTCCGTGATTTGTTGAGATCAGAGCGACATTATCCGCGTAGTCTAGGTCTTGTAGCTGACTGGTGAATTTCCATCTGATACCTATCTTTGCTAGATGGGTTGTCTCTTGCATTATTCAGTCGATGGCGAGAAGGAATAAGAAGCCTGACATTACACAACATTGCTTGACGCCAGGTTTTACTTGGAACCATTCGGATGGTTGACCTCCATCAAGAACTGCAGATTTGGAATCCGGGTAAAGGAGTTGGATCATTCTGAGGAGTTTACTCGGTATTCCTCAATAAAATCTACTCATATTTATCACGCAAGTAGTTCAATGCAATGCCCAAAAGTGTGATAAAGTTCATGGCTTATGCACGAATGGTTCAAACGTTACACGGGGTTAGGGTTAACGTGCCAGCCTGCTTCATATCCCCTCGGCGATGGTTCATATCCGTTCGCAATCTTCCAACCCCTATAACTCTAGTAATTCTCAATGAAATAACTTTATTTTTTTATAAAAACTTAGTTCAATGCAATCACTAATAGTGTGACAAGTTTCGTGGCTTAAGAATCAATGGGTCAAAAGTTAGATTGGGTTAGGGTTAACCTACCACCTTTGTTCATATCCCCTCGGCGATGGTTAATGTCCCTTTACAATTCTTATAAATATGACTATGACTTACACCGCGACTTAGATCATGACTATGACTGTCTATATCTATGACTATGACTATGACTATCAGTATTTCAATGACCCTTCCGAAAAGTATGATTATGACTATGACTATGACTGATCGAGACTATGACTATGAAAAATGGGGCGATATCAGCAAAAAAATGAGGCGATATCAGCACCAAAAAATGGGGCGATATCAGCTAGAGTCGACAAATCAGCACACCGAAGGAAGGTGTCTTCCTCACTGAGTTGTTTGATTTCTCTTTTAGCTTTTCAAAAGTCATGGAAAAGTTTTAAGTTTGAAACTTTGGAGGTTGGAAAAGTTGACTATGATTATGTTGTCCTGTTGCTATGTGCTTAAGGGGTTGAAAGCTTTAGAGGCCCGAATGACCCTATAACATACGAGTGCATACCAGTACACAAGGTGGACAGGTCAGCAGAAAAATAGGGCAAATCCCCACAAGTAAGCAAATCAGCAGTGCAGGCTCTCAACCACCACAACTCTGTACTTTCTGCGTAAAATAATTTGATATTTCATACCAAACTAGTTCAATACAATGATCAACAGTGTGACAACTTTCATGGCTTAAGCATGAATGGTTCAAAAGTTGGATGGGGTTAGGGTTAACCTACCTCTTTTCGTGTCAGTCATCAGGGGTATCATGGCCATCTTTGTCAAAATTTCAAATTTCCCTCAAACTCCTGCTATTTGTTCAATGGTGCCCATAACGAGTTTCTAGCGCTTTCAAAGTAATTTTCAAGCCTTAAAATGAGGTTTTCTCACTTACACCCCGTAGCCCAGTTTTCACCTTTCTTTTGGTCAATCTTATAACCACCATAACTCTGTTGATTATGCATAACATAACTTGATATTTCACACCAAACTTGTTCAATCCAATGAGCAATAGTGTGACAAGTTTAATGGCTAAAACGTGAATAGTTCAAAATTTAGATGGGGTTAGGGTTAACCTACCACTTTAGTTCATATCTCCTGGCGATGGTTCATATACCCTCGGTGATGGTTCATATCCCCTCTCAATCTTCTAACCTCTAGAACTCTCTTCGTTCTGCATGAAGTATCCTCATGTTTCATACCACACTAGTTCAATCCGAGTACCAATAGTGGAACAAGTTTCATGGCTTAAGCTTAAATGAGTCAAAAGTTAGAAGTGGTTAGGGTTAAGGGACCCTATTTTCATTTTCGCTGTCTTGAATATTTTTCGAAAGGGGTAGCATGGTACTTTTGGTCAAACTTTTCAGTGTCTAGAACGCTTTCTTATTGATTGATTATCATTGAAAAGAGTTACTGTTGTCTGCAATATACTCATATCTATCTATCAGGAAAGTAGTTCAATGCAATGCCCAACAGTGTGATAAAGTTCATGACTTAAGCACGAATGGTTCAAAAGTTAGATGGGGCTAGAATTAACGTGCCACCTTCGTTCATATCCCCTTGGCGATGGCTCATATCCCCTCGGCGATGGTTCATATCCTCTCGCAATCATCCAACCCATATACCTCTGGTATTCCTCAATGAAATAACTTTATATTTCATACCAAATGAGTTCAATGATATTAGTAACAGTGTGACAAATTTCATGGCTTAAGAATCAAGGGGTCAAAAGTTAGATGGGATTAGGGTTAACGTTCTTCCTGGGTTCAATTCCCCTCGGCGATGGTTCATATCCCCTTACAATTCCTACAACTCTGACTATGACTTAGACTGCGACTTGGACTATGACTATACCTATCAGTATTTCAATGACCCTTCCTAAGAGTATGACTATGACTATGATTATTACTGACTGAGACTATGACAATGAAAAATGGGGCGATATCACCGAAACAAATGAGACGATATTAGCAAACGTGGGCAAATCAGCACACCGAACGAAGGTGTCTTCATCAATGAGTTGCTTGATGTCTCCTATAGCTTTTTAAAAGTCATGGAAAAGTTAAGTTTCAAACGTTGCAAGTTTGAAAAGTTGACTATGATTATGTTGTCCTGTTGCTATATGCTCAAGGGTCTCAAAGTCTTAGAAGCCCAAATGACCCTATAACATACGAGGGCATATCAGCACACAAAGTGGGCAGGTCAGCAGAAAAATTAGGCCAATCAACACAAGTGGATAAATCAGCCGTGCAGGCGCGCAATCTTCCAACCACTACGACTCTGTACTTTCTGCATGAAATAATTTGATATTTCATACCAAACTAGTTTAATCCATTGATCAGGAGTGTGACAAGGTTCATGGCTTACAGTGACACGAACTCAACCGGGGCCACCCAACGTTTTTTAGCCAATCACAAGACGAGTTTAGAACAAAAAATTGAAGCTCGTTCATCAGCGGATCAATCAGTATAAGGGTCAAGTTTCACTGTTCGTTTGACTAAATCAGATGTGAAGGTATGCGAAAGCTTATAGTTTTTTTAAAGCAAAAAATATAATATTTTCCATTTCTATTACGGTAAAGGTGAATAAATGTTTACCGAATGGCGGCCGGTAATTTCGAAGACTATACTGACTAAAGTTAAATTTACCAAATTGCGGCCGACTCACTTTATACAATATATTTTCCGAAACAAGGCCTGGAATGCCGAAGGCCAGAGCTTATGTAATTTACTGAATATTGCGGCCGCGAATTTTGAACACGAAACGGGCTCGATCAATGTGAATAAATATATCAAATTACAGCCGGCTAAACCTCAAGGCGAAACCGGCTCAACACAAGTATATTTTTAAAATATCATTGAAAAACGGCCGTATCCACAATTTTACCGAGAATTTTAGTAACCAATCACAAGGACAAAGAAAATTTCAAATTTAGTTTTTGCATGTATTACCGGTGGTTGATTCCGTTGCGTTGTAGTTTGAAAGTCGGGAAGTATTTCAAACATTCACTGATTTGAGGTAAAACCGTTTCGTCTTCAAAATCTCAGGCCGTGTCAATTCCGCAAATACATTTGTATTGAGTCCGTTTGGTCTTCAATATTCCCAGCCGCATTATTCCGTAAATAATATAAGCTTTCATCCTCGACATTCCAGAACGTGTTTCGAAATATATATTTTATAAGTTAACCCGTTCGTAATTTAGTAAATTTCTTTAAGTATGAGTCCTTGCAGTCTTCAAACCTCCCGGCTCCAAAATTCGGTAAGTTGTACAAGCTTTCTTTTTCAAAACTCCATACCCTATATCGAAAAATTTTTGTTATAAAAGTTTACTCAGCCGTAATTTGGTAAATTTACGTTGAGTTCGTTCAGTCTTTAAAATTCCCGGCAGCAATACTCGGTAAATTATACAAGTTCTTGTCTCCGACATTCCAGACCGTGTTTCGAAAAAGAAATTTATTGGTTTACCCAGCATTATTCGTTACTTACGTACGTTGAGTCTGTTCAGTCTTCAAAATTACCGGCCGCTATTAGGTAAATATTTGTTCGCTTTCACCGTAAACGAAATAAACAACATATTTATTCACCGTAAAAAAACTAGAAGCTTCCGCATGTCCTGACATCGACTCCAGTCAAACGAGCAGTTTAATTTGACCGCTGGTGAACGAACTCCAATTCTATTGTTCCGTACTTGTCTTGTAATTGGCTAAAAAACGTTGGGTGGCCCCGGTTGAGTTCGTTTCACTGAATGGTTAAGAAGTTACTTAGGGCTAGGGTTAACCTACCTCTTTTCGTGTCAGTCATCAGGGGTAACATGGCCATCTTTGTCAACACTTCAAATTTCCCTCAAACTCCTGCTATTTGTTCAATGGTGCCCAAAACGAGGTTCTAACTCTTTCAAAGTAGTTTTCAAGCCTTAAAATGAGTTTTTCTCACGTACACCTCTTAGCCCATTTTTCACCTTTCTCTAGTCAATCTTCCAAGATACAATGATATTCGCTATTGCTTAAGTAGCGCTATCTACTGCGAGGATCGTGCATCACATGTAACTATAACACTATTTGTTATGCATAAAATAACTTCATATCTCACACCAAACTAGTTCAATCCAATGATCAATAGTGTGACAGGTTTCATGGTTGAAATGTGAATGGTCAGTGGACGAAACCTGGTCGAGATTTGATCAAATTGCCGGGAATAATGTTTGAAACTTTAAACTGGGACACATTAACGCTAACAGCATCGGCGGTTTCTAGCTTCATGAGATCAAATCTTGGCTTCTTCCTAGTAAACTCGACATTCTGATTATATCTGAGAGCAAAATCGACGCGACTTTTCCGGAGAACATGTTTCATGTTGGTGGTTTTCGATAGTGTCGTTGCGACAGAAAGGCAAGTGGCGCTGGTTTATTAGTGTATGTTGGGAGCGACATCTGCTTTATCCGAGTCAAAGAAATAAAAGGGCTCCCTTCTAAAAAGTAGTCAAGTTTTAAAACCGAATCTATCGTTCTCAGGATTAACCTTGCGAAAACCTGGATCACTGTTTGTGGAATTTACAGGCCTCCGTCAACTCCTAAATCACAGTGGTGTCATGAGCTATCATTGCTATTGGAGGCAGCATCAACACTGTCAAGTACAATATTGTTTGCGGCAGATCTTAATGCTGATATTTCAGAACCGGACAAACCGTGAGAAGACGAGCGATCGCTTCTAGACTTGTTAGATATTTTTATCCTTCTTTCCGAGCTCAAGGCCTACGGTATGGATGACAAGAGATGAAAAATGGGGCAAATCCCTACAACTAAGCAAATCAGCCGTGCAGGCTCTCAATCTTCCAACCACTACAACTCTGTACTTTCTGCATGAAATAATTTGATATTTCATACTAAACTAGTTCAATACAATGAACAACGGTGTATGTAGCGCGAGTTGAGCAAAACTTGACTTCCTTCACTCTGTGGCAAAATTTTACAGGAAACATCGGGTATCAATCAAATTATAGCGTGTTCTTACAAATTTGAAAAGATACTTTTCCCAAATTTCTGTTTTCATCCCAAGATGAGGAAGACGATGTATTTCAGTCTCTAGGCAAACTTTGTAGGAAGCATCGCGTATCAATCAAATTTTTGTGTTTTCTTACATATTTCAGCACATTCTGTTCAATGAAGTTTGCTTTGGCTTGTCTCTAGATACTTGTTGAAAAACCGTGTTTTCAACCTGAGTCAAGCATGTATTTCAGTCTGTAGCCAAATCTCGTAGGAACGATCGGGAATCGAGCAAATTTCAGTGTTTTTTGCAGATTTCAGCACATTCTTTTTAAAAAAGTGTTTTGGGCTTCTTTCCAGATAGTGTTTTTGAAAACCGTGTTTCCAGCCTGACTTGAGCAAGACTCAACACATTCCAGTCTCTGGCCAGATATGGAAGGAAACATGGCATATCAAGCAAATTTTAGTGCTTTCTCACAGTTGTCAACACATTCTATCAAAAAAACATTGATTTTGACTTGTTGCCTGATACTTTTTGAAAACCGTGTTTGTAGGACGAGTTGAATAAGAAGACGCATCTCAGTCTTTGGCTAGATTTGGTAGTACACATGGTATATTAGGTTTTTCTCACAGATTTCAACACATTCTATTTAAAAAATTGAGTTTTGCTTGTTTTGAGACACTTTTGTGATAACCGTGTTTCCGGAGCGACTTTAGCAAGACTTGAGGTATTTCAGTCTTTGGCCAGACTTCGTAGAAAAAGTCCGTTATCAAGCACGTTTCAGTGTTTCCTAATAGATTTCAACGCCATCTATTCACAAGAGTTACTTTTGGCTTGTTTCCATATACTTTTTGGAAAACCGTCTTTACAGTGCCCGTTGAGGAAGACTTGGCGCATTTTAGTGTGTGGCTTAGTTTGGTAGGAAACATTGGGTATTAAGCAAATTTTAGAGTTTTCTTGCCTGACTCAATGGTACTTCACTGCCTATCTGACTGCTTAAGCTAACTGACTTATCCACCGATGGGTGACTAAGTTGCTTATTGACTGACAAGCTGACTCTCTCGTTGGCTAACTTACTATCTGACTGGGTACCTGAATTGCTTAGTGATTGGTGACTTCGTAGCTCATTGCCTGCTGCTTGACTGGCTGTCTGCCTGGTTGACTGTCTAGCTGACAGAATGTCTGACTGCTAACTGAGTGGCTTGTCGACTGGCGACTAATGGGCTGATTGGCTGGTTGGCTGAGCAGCTGACTGAATGTTTGAATAACTCACTATTACTTGACTGGCTCTCTCAGTGGTTAAAAGAATTGCTAACTGCCTGGTGACTGAGTTGCTCGTTGGCTGCTGACTTCACTACCTAAGCTAACTGACTTATCCATCGATCGGTGGCTAAGTGGCTTACTGACTATTGAGCGACAAGCTGACTCTATCATTGCCTAACTCACTGGTACTTGAATGGCTATCTGACTGGCTACCTGAATTACTGTGTGATTGGTGACTTATTAGGTTATTGCCTGCTGACTGACTGCCTGACTGCCTGACTGCCTGATTGACTGTCTACCTGGCTGAATGGTTGACTTAACTAGTGGCTAATGGACTTCTGACTGAGTGGCTTATTGGCTGTTTGGTTGAGTAGCTGACTGAAAGGTCAATAACCCAAATGTACTTCACTGGCTATGTGAATTGCTGACTACCTAGTGACTGTTGCTCATTGGCTGCTGAGTGACTAGCCTAGAATATGGCTCACTCACTGGCTGTTTGAGAGAATGACTGACTTAATGATGAGGATGACTGGCTATTTGACTGGTTAACTGACTGGCTGGCCGACTGGCTCAGCGACTGGTGCCTAAGTAGCTAATTGACTGACCGGTCGACCTGGCTGGTTGACTGATTGGATGACGAAATGGTTGACTAACCCAGTTGTACTTGACTTGTTATCTGATTGTTTAAATGACTCCCTAACCGATTGGTGACTGATTCACCAATTGAGCGGTGACTGACTGGTTGACTGGCTGATTGAAAGTTCGACTGAACCAGTAGTACTTGACTGGCTAATTGAGTCACTAATTGACTGCAGACTGACTGGCTGACCTGCTGGTTATCTGACCGGATGACTGAACGGTTGAGAGAATCAGTAATAGGTGATTGGCTATCTGACTCGGTAGCTCGTTTGCTGCTCACTCGGTGATAGAGTGCCTAATTGGTGAATGACAGTTTTACTGGCTCGTAACCTGACTGGCCTACTAAATAATTTACTGAATGTGTAGTACCTGACGGGTTATCTGACTGGTGAACTACTTCCCACACCTACTGGTAGACCTGTGGGTTATTGACTGATGAAGGACTGACTGGTTGACTGACTGGCTGACCAACTGATTGACTGACTCACTCGTAGTTGAGTGGCTATTTAAATGGTTAAATAAACTGCTAACTTGTTCTTTGACTTGGTGGAACATGACTGTTTACCCAAGTGATGACTGATTAAATTACGGATTGGTTCACTGACTCACTGGCACCTGACTGGCTGACTAACTGGTTCAGCGCTTTGCTAACTGGCTGCTCATTGACTAACAGACTAGTAACTGAGCGTCTGACTAACTGGGTTTTTGATTGGCAAACTCACAGATTCACTGCGTGATTCACTGAGCAGTTTAGTGACTAGTTACATAACTGGTTGACTGACTTGCTGAATGTGTGATGACTTACTAACTTTCTGATTAATGACTATCTACCTTGGTGACTGTTCGAGCAGTTAACTGCTAACTAACTTGGTAACTGACTAGGTGACAGTCAGCAAGGCGCTGGACCAGGGAATTGCCAGTCAGGTGCTAGTGAGTCACTCATCAGTCAGCTGGCCAGTCAGTTATTCAGTCTGTCACCATTCGGCTAACACCTCAGTTAGCCTGTGAGTCGACCTCTCAGTCAACCATCCAGTCTTCCACTGAGCCAGTGAAGGAAAAGTAGTCAGCCGGTCAAGTACCACTGAGTCAATCAATCAGTCAGGCACCAGTTAGTTATCTAATCAGTCAGCACTCAGTCAGGAAGGCACCTCTCAACGCGGGGGGGCAGTTAAGTAACAGTGAGTCTGTCAAGGTGTCATTCAGCTGGTGCGATACCTTTGAGTCAATCAAGCAGTCAGTCAGCCGGTGACTATCCCGTAAGTCAAAGAGTGAATTAACCAGTCAGTCAGCAAGTCAGGTACCAGTGGGACACTCAATTAATCAGCGAGATTATCTGTCATTCGTCAGAAAGATAGTCAGTGACTAGTCGATCACGAGTGAGCTAATCTGTCAGAGAGGCGCTCAGGTACCGATCATCTAGTCAACCAGTCAATCAGTCAGTCAGTCGCCGGTCAGAAACGATATCTAATTCAGTCAGTGAACCAGCTAGTGACCCAGTTACTCAGTGGCTCAGGAACAGGTCTGTCACTCAAGTCGATCAGTCAGTCAACGGATCAGGTACCAGTCAGTTAGTCAACCCGTCAGTCACTAGGTCACCAGTCAGTCAGTCAGCCGGTTAGCTAGCTGGTGAGTCACCAGTAACTAACTGAGTTAGTGGCTCCTAACGGACTGACTGACTGGTTTAATCACTTACTGATTTAAACGCTTCGTGACTGATTGACGTGTTCACTCACACACTGGTACCTAATTTGCTCACTGAGTAACTCACCCAGTCACTGGTACCTGACTAGCCATCTTACTTGCTGACTTACATGTTGAACGACTGACGACGGGGTAATTGACTGGTGACTGATTGGTTAACTAACCGGTTGGCACCTTCGCTACTGACTGACTGGTGTACTAACTAACTGAGTTAAAAGCTCCAGACCTATTGACTGACTGGTTGACTGACTGACTAATTTAAATGATTAGTGACTCATTGACGGTATGGCTAACTCACTGGTACCTAACCGGCTGACTGCGTGGTTGACTGACTCACGGGTACCTGACTAGGCATCTGACTTGTTGACTGACATGCTGACCGACTAACGACAGGGCTAATTTACTGTTGATGGACTGCTTAACTTACTGGTTGGTACCTAAGCGGCTGACTGACTGAATTAATGGCCTCTGCCTGACTGACTAACTTCTTGTCTGACTCACTGGTACTTGATTGGGGATCCGACTTGCTGGCTTACGTGCTGACTGACTACCGCAGAGCTAATTAACTGGTGACTGACTGTTTAATTGGTTGACTGACTCAGTGGTAGCTGACCAACCTACTGACTGGTTGCCTGAGTGGCTGACTGACCTGTTTCCTGACCAGTTAAACAGTCAGTGACCTTTTAATTAGCCCGTGGTTAGTCAGTCAGCACGTCAGCCAACAAGTCAGATGGTTAGTGAAGTACCAGTGATTCAGTCAAGCAGTTAGTCAGTCAGTCAGGAGCCATTAATTCAGTCAGTCAGCCGCTAAGGTACCAACCAGTTAGTAAAGCAGTCCATCAGCAGTCAATTATCCCGCCGTTAGTCGGTCAGCATGTCAGTCCACAAGTCACATGACAAGTCAGGTACCAGTGAGTCTGTAAACCACTCAGTCAGCCGCTTAGGTACCAGTGAAATAGTCAACCCGACAATCAGGCACTAACCGTTTAAATTAGTCACTAAGTGAACCTGTCAGTCAGTAGCTCTCGAGCCATTAACTTAGTTAGTAAACTAGTCAGTCAGCAGCTCAGGTACCACCCGCTTAATTAACCAATCAGACTGACTGAGTGTTTGACTGACTGGCTGGCACCTGACCGGCTGACTGACTGGTTAACTACCTTGCTGACTGGTAGAGACTGGCTAATTGACAAGTGACTGGCTTGCTGACTGTCTTGTTAACCTACCCACTCTTAGCTGTTTGGCTGCAAACCAGGTTGACTGCCATGTTAATCGACTGATAACTGACTGGTTAACTGACTGATGGTTAACTGGCTGACTGACTAGCTATCAAAGTGCTTGACTGAGTCACTGGTACCTCAATTGCTAACTGAGCAGTTAAAAGAATTGTTGACTGCGTTGTTGACTGACTGACTGATAAAAATGGTTAGATTGTGATTCACGGGTTGGCTAACTCACTGATACCTAACCGCCTGACTCTGTGGTTGACTGACCCACTGGTACGTGACTAGCCATCTCACTTGTTGATGGACATGTTCACCGACTAACGATTGGCTAATTGAGTGGTGCCTAAATGGTTAACTTCTTGGGTGGTACATGAGAGGCTGACTGACTAGTTTACTTACTAACTGAGTTAGTGGCTCCTAACGGACTGACTGACTGGTTTAATCACTGACTGATTTAAAGGGTTAGTGACTGATTGAAGTGTTCCCTCACACACTGGTAGCTAATTAGGGGGTGAGCTACTCAGTCAGCAAATTAGGTACCAGTGTGTGGGTGAACACGTCAATCAGTCACGAAGCCTTTAAATCAGTCAGTCAGTCAACCAGTCAGTCAGTAGGTCTGGAGCTTTAAACTCAGTTAGTTAGTACACCATTTAATCAGTAGCGAAGGTACCAGCCGGTTAGTTAACCAATCAGTCACCAGTCAATTACCCCGTCGTCAGTCGTTCAACATGTAAGTCAGCAAGTAAGATGGCTAGTCAGGTACCAGTGACAGGGTGAGCTACTATGTGAGCAAATTAGGTACCAGTGTGGGAGTGAACACGTTAATCAGTCACGAAGCGTTTAAATCAGTAAGTGTTTAAACCAGTCAGTCAGTCCGTTAGGAGCCACTAACTAAGTTAGTTACTGGTGACTCACCAGCTAGCTAACCGGCTGACTGACTGACTGGTGACCTAGTGACTGACTCCTTGACTAACTGACTGGTACCTGATCCGCTGACTGACTCAATTATCTACTTAGTCTCCACTCAGTTAGCCAGTCAGTCACCCCTCGGTCAGGAAGTCAGTCAACAAGTCAGTTAGCCGGTCAAGTGCCAGTGAATCAGTCAACCATTAAGTCAAGGGATCAATTATCTAGTTAGTCACCAGTCAGTGAGCCGGTCAAGTACCAGTAAATCAGTCAACCATTAAGTCAAGGGATCAATTATCTAGTTAGTCACCACTCAGTTAGTAGGTCACTAACTGGTCAGCTGGCCAGTCACTCACTATTACGTCAGCAAAGGAGTCAACAAGTCAATCAGAGGGTCAGGTATCAGTCAGTCGGTCAATCGGTAAGTCGGTAAGTCACCAGTCATTTACCCAATAAGTAACCAGTCGGCTAAAAAGTCAATTTACCAGTCAGTCAGCCAATCAGTCAAGCGAGCAGATCACCATCGGGTACCAGTCAGTCAGTAAACTAGTCAGTCAGGCGGTCAGGTAGCAGCAAGGAAGTCAAGCAGTCAGTCAGCCAGTCACAAGTCACTCACTACTCGGTCACCAAGTCAATCATCATGTCGGTCAGCCAGGCACTACGCCAGATAGTCTGTCTGCTCGATAACTACCAGTAAATTAGTCAGCCAGTCACTCAGCCAGTCACTCAGCCAGTCACTTAGCCCGTCAATCAGAAAGTCAGTCAGCAGAGGCAATAACCACTGAGTTATTCAGTCCATCACCAGTCAGTGAGCAACGTAGTCACTTAGCTAGTCAATCACTCAAGTACCAACATCTAAGTTAATCAATCAGGCACAGTCAGTCACTGGTCAGGAAAGCAGTCAGTAGGCCGGAAAATCACCAGTCTGTCAGCAAATCAGCCAAACAGTCAGTGAACCAGATAGTAAATTAGTCGTTCAACCACTCAGTCACCAGTCATTCAAACAGATAATCAAGTAGTCACTAACCCAGTTACCGAACCAGTCAAGCGGCCAGTCAAGTACCAGTGAGTCACTCAATAAGTCACTAAGCCCGTCGATAACTAGTTAGCTAGACAGTCGATCACCAGTAAGTCACCACTCGGTCACCAAGTCAGTCAACCAGAGAGGCACTCATGTACTAATTACTAGGTTAGCCAGCCAGTCATTGGCTACTGATTAACCATTATTTGTCACTAAGTCAGTAAGTAAACCAGTCAGTTAATCAGTCAGTCAACTAGTCAGTAAACCAGTCAGCCAGCTCTTCAGGTGCCACTGGGTCGGTCAATAAGTCGTTAACCAGTCAGTGAGCCAGTTAATCACCTGTCAGTTAGACAGTCAGTTGGAAGTCGGGCAGCAATGCAGTAAGCCAGTCAGGTAACAGTAGCTCAATCAACATGTAATTGAGTCACCCAGTCACTGAAGCAGATATCAGTCGGGTGATGAAGGAAGTCAAGCCGTCAGTCTGTTAATCAGTCCGTCTTTCAATTACAAGTCGGTCAGCCAGTCCATCACTCAGTCACCAATCAGTCTGTCAGTAGGTTACCAAGTCAGTCATTAGTCGGTCAACAAGTTAGTTAGCCAGTCAATGAACCTCTCAGTCAGTCACTCAGTTAGCCACTCAGTCACTGCAATGAGATTTAGCCAGCTACTCGGTTAACTACCAGTCAGTCACCAGTCACTTAGCCATTCAATCACCCTTCGGTCGGCAAGTAAGTCACCCAATCAGTCGGCTAATCAGCCGTAAGTCACTCACACAGTCATTTCTCAAGTCACTTACCAGTCGGTCAGCAAGTCAGTTAACCAGTCAGATAGCCAGTCATAGACCATTGAGTCAATCAACCATTCAGTCGGTGAGTCAGTCAACAGGCCAATCAGTCACCAGTCCACAAGTTGGTCGGTCAAACAGTCATATACCCAGTCAAATACTAATGAGTCAGTCAACCACTCTGTCATTCAACCAGTCAAATAGCTAGTCAAGTCCCATTAAGTCAGTCACCCTCTCAGTCTGCCAGTGAGTGAACCATGCAGTGGGCCAGCCAGTCAGCAGCCAATGACCAACTCAGTGACCAGGTAGTCAGCAATTCACTTAACCAGTGAGAGAGCCAGTCAAGTACCATTGAGTTAGTCAACCATTCAATCAGCTACTCAGTTAACTGGCCAGTCATCTAGTCAGTCACCAGTCAATAAGCCACTGAGTCACCAGTCAATTATCCACTCAGTCACAAGTCCGTCAGCAAGTCCGTTAACATGTCAGATCGCCAGTCAAGTACCACTAAGTCAGTCAACCTTTCAGTGAGCCGGTCAGACAACCAAGGAGATGGGCAACTAAGTACCACTGGGCCAGCCAGCCATTCTGTCAGCTAGACATTCAACCAGGCAGTCAGCCTGTCTGTCAGCCAGTCAGTCAGCAGGCAATGAGCTACGAAGTCACCAGTCACTAAGCAATTCAAGTAACCAGTCAGGTACCCAGTCAAGTACCACTGAATTAGGCAACCATTCACTCAGCTAGTCAGCCGAACAGCCAGTCAGCCACTCAGTCACCAGCCAATAAGCCACTTAGTCACTGATCGGTGTACAAATCAGTTAGTTTATCCAGTCAGATAGCCAGTCAAGTACCACTGCGTCAGTCAAGAAAACTCTATTATAAGTCTCCACTCAGTTAGCCAGTCAGTCACCACGCTGTCAGGAAGTCAGTCAACAGGTTAGTCAGCCAGTCAGGTGCCAGTGAGTCAGTGAACCAATCCGTAATTTAATCAGTCATCACTCGGCTAAACAGTCATGTTCCACCGAAGTTATCTGTCCGGATGAGTGAACGATTGAGTGAATCAGTAACACTTGACTAGCTATCTGACTCGGTAGCTCGTTTGCTGCTCACTCGGTGATAGAGTGCCTAATTGGTGAGTGACAGTTTTACTGGCTCGTAACCTGACTGTCTTACTAAATGGTGTACTGGATGTGTAGTACTTGACGGGTTATCTGACCGGTGAACTGCTTCTCCCACCTACTTGTAGACCAGTGGCTTATTGACTGGTGAAGGACTGACTGGTTGCCTGACTTGCTTACCAACTGATTGACTGACTCCCTCGTAGTTAAGTGGCTATTTGAATGGTTGAATAGACTGCTAACTTGTTCATTGACTTACTCGGTCGAACATGACTGTTTAGCCGAGTGATGACTGATTAAATTACGGATTGGTTCACTGACTCACTGGCACCTGACTGGCTGACTAACTGGTTCAGCGCTTTGCTAACTGGCTGCTGATTGACTTACACACTAGTAACTGAGCGTCTGACTGACTGGGTTTTTGATTGGCTAACTCACGGATTCACTGCGTGATTCACTGAACGGTTGAGTCACTAGTTAACTGGTTGACTGACTGGCTGAATGTGTGATGAGTTACTAACTTTCTGATTAATGACTATCTGCCTTGGTGACTGTTCGAGCAGTTAACTGCTAACTAACTTGGTAACTGACTAGGTGACAGTCAGCAAGGCGCTGGACCCTAGAATTGCCAGTCAGGTGCTAGTGAGTCACTCATCAGTCAGCTGGCCAGTCAGTTATTCAGTCTGTTACCATTCGGCTAACACCCCAGTTAGCCTGTGAGTCAACCTCTCAGTCAACCATCCAGTCCTCCACTGAGCCAGTGAAGGAAAATTAGTTAACCGGTCAAGTACCACTGAGTCAATCAATCAGTCAGTCACCAGTTAGTTATCTAATCAGTCAGCACTCAGTCAGCAAGGCACCTCTCAACGCGGGGGGACAGTTAAGTAAAAGTGAGTCAGTCAGGGTGTGAGTCAGCTGGTTGCGATACCATTGAGTAAATCAAGCAGTCAGTCAGCCGGTGACTATCCCGTAAGTCAAAGAGTGAATTAACCAGTCAGTCAGCAAGTCAGGTACCAGTGGGAGACTCAATTGGTCAGTGACATTATCTCTCATTCGTCAGTAAGATAGTCAGTGATCAGTCGGTCACGAGTGAGTTAATCTGTCAGAGAAGCAGTCAGGTACCGATCAGCTACTCAACCAGTCATTGAGTCAGTCAGTCGCCAGTCACTAACGGTATATCATTCAGTCAGTGAACCAGCTAGTGACCCAGTTAGTCAGTCGTACAGGAAAAAGTTTGTCACTCAAGTCTATCAGTCAGTCAGCGGATCAGGTACCAGTCAGTTAGTCAACCAGTCAGTCACTAGGTCACCAGTCAGTCAGTCAGCCGGTTAGCTAGCTGGTGAGTCACCAGTAACTAATTAGGGTTATCTGGTTGGTTGACTGATTGGCTGACTGACTGGTAAATTGACTTTTCAACCGACTGGCTACTTATTGGGTAAATGACTGGTGATTTACGGACTTACCGACTGACCAACTGACTGATATCTGACCCACTGATTGACTTGTTGACTCCTTTGCGGACGTAATAGTGAGTGATTGGCTAACTGACCAGTTAGTGGCTTACTAACTGAGTGGTGACAAACTAGATAATTGATCCCTTAACTTAATGGTTGACTGATTCGCTGGCACTTGACCGGCTAACTGACTGGTTGACTGACTTCCTGACAGCGTGGTGACTGACTGGCTAACTGAGTGGAGACTTATAATAGAGTTTTCTTGACTGACGCAGTGGTACTTGACTGGCTATCTGACTGGATAAACTAACTGATTTGTACACCGATCAGTGACTAAGTGGCTTATTGGCTGGTGACTGAGTGGCTGACTGGCTGTTCGGCTGACTAGCTGAGTGAATGGTTGCCTAATTCAGTGGTACTTGACTGGGTACCTGACTGGTTACTTGAATTGCTTAGTGACTGGTGACTTCGTAGCTCATTGCCTGCTGACTGACTGGCTGACAGACAGGCTGACTGCCTGGTTGACTGTCTAGCTGACAGAATGGCTGGCTGGCCCAGTGGTACTTAGTTGCCCATCTCCTTGGTTGTCTGACCGGCTCACTGAAAGGTTGACTGACTCAGTGGTACTCGACTGGCGATCTGACATGTTAACGGACTTGCTGACGGACTTGTGACTGAGTGGCTAATTGACTGGTGACTCAGTGGCTTATTGACTGGTGACTGACTAGATGACTGGCCAGTTAACTGAGTAGCTGATTGAATGGTTGACTAACTCAATGGTACTTGACTGGCTCTCTCACTGGTTAAGTGAATTGCTGACTACCTCGTCACTGAGTTGGTCATTGGCTGCTGACTGGCTGGCCCACTGCATGGTTCACTCACTGGCAGACTGAGAGGGTGACTGACTTAATGGGACTTGACTAGCTATTTGACTGGTTGAATGACAGAGTGGTTGACTGACTCATTAGTATTTGACTGGGTATATGACTGTTTGACTGACCAACTTGTGGACTGGTGACTGATTGGCCTGTTGACTGACTCACCGACTGAATGGTTGATTGACTCAATGGTCTTTGACTGGCTATCTGACTGGTTAACTGACTTGCTGACCGACTGGTAAGTGACTTGAGAAATGACTGTGTGAGTGACTTACGGCTGATTAGCCGACTGATTGGCTGACTTACTTGCCGACCGAAGGGTGATTGAATGGCTAAGTGACTGGTGACTGACTGGTAGTTGACCGAGTAGCTGGCTAAATCTCATTGCAGTGACTGAGTGGCTAACTGAGTGACTGACTGAGAGGTTCATTGACTGGCTAACTAACTTGTTGACCGACTAATGACTGACTTGGTAACCTACTGACAGACTGATTGGTGACTGAGTGATGGACTGGCTGACCGACTTGTAATTGAAAGACGGACTGATTAACAGACTGACGGCTTGACTTCCTTCATCACCCGACTGATATCTGCTTCAGTGACTGGGTGACTCAATTACATGTTGATTGAGCTACTGTTACCTGACTGGCTTACTGCATTGCTGCCCGACTTCCAACTGACTGTCTAACTGACAGGTGATTAACTGGCTCACTGACTGGTTAACGACTTATTGACCGACCCAGTGGCACCTGAAGAGCTGGCTGACTGGTTTACTGACTAGTTGACTGACTGATTAACTGACTGGTTTACTTACTGACTTAGTGACAAATAATGGTTAATCAGTAGCCAATGACTGGCTGGCTAACCTAGTAATTAGTACATGAGTGCCTCTCTGGTTGACTGACTTGGTGACCGAGTGGTGACTTACTGGTGATCGACTGTCTAGCTAACTAGTTATCGACCGGCTTAGTGACTTATTGAGTGAGTCACTGGTACTTGACTGGCCGCTTGACTGGTTCGGTAACTGGGTTAGTGACTGCTTGATTATCTGTTTGAATGACTGGTGACTGAGTGGTTGAACGACTAATTTACTATCTGGTTCACTGACTGTTTGGCTGATTTGCTGACAGAGTGGTGATTTTCCGGCCTACTGACTGCTTTCCTGACCAGTGACTGACTGTGTGCCTGATTGATTAACTTAGATGTTGGTACTTGAGTGATTGACTAGCTAAGTGACTACGTTGCTCACTGACTGGTGATGGACTGAATAACTCAGTGGTTATTGACTCTGCTGACTGACTTTCTGATTGACGGGCTAAGTGACTGGCTGAGTGACTGGCTGACTAATTTACTGGTAGTTATCGAGCAGACAGACTATCTGGCGTAGTGCCTGGCTGACCGACATGTTGATTGACTTGGTGACCGACTAGTGACTTGTGACTGGCTGACTGACTGCTTGACTTCCTTGCTGCTACCTGACCGCCTGACTGACTAGTTTACTGACTGACTGGTACCCGATGATGATCTGCTCGCTTGACTGATTGGCTGACTGACTGGTAAATTGACTTTTTAGCCGACTGGTTACTTATTGGGTAAATGACTGGTGACTTACCGACTTACCGATTGACCGACTGACTGATACCTGACCCTCTGATTGACTTGTTGACTCGTTTGCTGACGTAATAGTGAGTGACTGGCTAGCTGACCAGTTAGTGACCTACTAACTGACTGGTGACTAACTAGATAATTGATCCCTTGACTTAATGGTTGACTGATTTACTGGTACTTGACCGGCTCACTGACTGGTGACTAACTAGATAATTGATCCCTTGACTTAATGGTTGACTGATTCACTGGCACTTGACCGGCTAACTGACTGATTGACTGACTTCCTGACCGAGGGGTGACTGACTGGCTAACTGAGTGGAGACTAAGTAGATAATTCAGTCAGTCAGCGGATCAGGTACCAGTCAGTTAGTCAAGGAGTCAGTCACTAGGTCACCAGTCAGTCAGTCAGTCAGCCGGTTAGCTAGCTGGTGAGTCACCAGTAACTAACTGAGTTAGTGGCTCCTAACGGACTGACTGACTGGTTTAAACACTTACTGATTTAAACGCTTCGTGACTGATTAACGTGTTCACTCCCACACTGGTACCTAATTTGCTCACATAGT
Organism: Stylophora pistillata; assembly: GCF_964205215.1. NCBI lineage: Eukaryota > Metazoa > Cnidaria > Anthozoa > Scleractinia > Pocilloporidae > Stylophora > Stylophora pistillata. The sequence continues at coordinate 17,628,485 of NC_142524.1, forward strand.
AGCTCACCCTGTCACTGGTACCTGACTAGCCATCTTACTTGCTGACTTACATGTTGAACGACTGACGACGGGGTAATTGACTGGTGACTGATTGGTTAACTAACCGGCTGGTACCTTCGCTACTGATTAAATGGTGTACTAACTAACTGAGTTTAAAGCTCCAGACCTACTGACTGACTGGTTGACTGACTGACTGATTTAAAGGCTTCGTGACTGATTGACGTGTTCACCCACACACTGGTACCTAATTTGCTGACTGAGTAGCTCACCCCCTAATTAGCTACCAGTGTGTGAGGGAACACTTCAATCAGTCACTAACCCTTTAAATCAGTCAGTGATTAAACCAGTCAGTCAGTCCGTTAGGAGCCACTAACTCAGTTAGTAAGTAAACTAGTCAGTCAGCCTCTCATGTACCACCCAAGAAGTTAACCATTTAGGCACCACTCAATTAGCCAATCGTTAGTCGGTAAACATGTCCATCATTAAGTGAGATGGCTAGCCACGTACCAGTGGGTCAGTCAACCACAGAGTCAGCCGGTTAGGTATCAGTGAGTTAGCCAACCCGTCAATCACAAACTAACCATTTTTATCAGTCAGTCAGTCAACAACGCAGTCAACAGTTCTTTTAACTGCTCAGTTAGGAATTGAGGTACCAGTGACTCAGTCAAGCACTTTGATAGCTAGTCAGTCAGCCAGTTAACCATCAGTCAGTTAACCAGTCAGTTATCAGTCGATTAACATGGCAGTCAACCTGGTTTGCAGCCAAACAGCTAAGAGTGGGTAGGTCAACAAGACAGTCAGCAAGCCAGTCACTTGTCAATTAGCCAGGCTCTACCAGTCAGCAAGGTAGTTAACCAGTCAGTCAGCCGGTCAGGTGCCAGCCAGTCAGTCAAACACTCAGTCAGTCTGATTGGTTAATTAAGCGGGTGGTACCTGAGCTGCTGACTGACTAGTTTACTAACTAAGTTAATGGCTCGAGAGCTACTGACTGACAGGTTCACTTAGTGACTAATTTAAACGGTTAGTGCCTGATTGTCGGGTTGACTATTTCACTGGTACCTAAGCGGCTGACTGAGTGGTTTACAGACTCACTGGTACCTGACTTGTCATGTGACTTGTGGACTGACATGCTGACCGACTAACGGCGGGCTAATTGACTGCTGATGGACTGCTTAACTAACTGGTTGGTACCTTAGCGGCTGACTGACTGAATTAATGGCTCCTGACTGACTGACTAACTGCTTGACTGAATCACTGGTACTTCACTAACCATCTGACTTGTTGGCTGACGTGCTGACTGACTAACCACGGGCTAATTAAAAGGTCACTGACTGTTTAACTGGTCAGGAAACAGGTCAGTCAGCCACTCAGGCAACCAGTCAGTAGGTTGGTCAGCTACCACTGAGTCAGTCAACCAATTAAACAGTCAGTCACCAGTTAATTAGCTCTGCGGTAGTCAGTCAGCACGTAAGCCAGCAAGTCGGATCCCCAATCAAGTACCAGTGAGTCAGACAAGAAGTTAGTCAGTCAGGCAGAGGCCATTAATTCAGTCAGTCAGCCGCTTAGGTACCAACCAGTAAGTTAAGCAGTCCATCAACAGTAAATTAGCCCTGTCGTTAGTCGGTCAGCATGTCAGTCAACAAGTCAGATGCCTAGTCAGGTACCCGTGAGTCAGTCAACCACGCAGTCAGCCGGTTAGGTACCAGTGAGTTAGCCATACCGTCAATGAGTCACTAATCATTTAAATTAGTCAGTCAGTCAACCAGTCAGTCAATAGGTCTGGAGCTTTTAACTCAGTTAGTTAGTACACCTGTCAGTCAGTAGCGAAGGTGCCAACCGGTTAGTTAACCAATCAGTCACCAGTCAATTACCCCGTCGTCAGTCGTTCAACATGTAAGTCAGCAAGTAAGATGGCTAGTCAGGTACCAGTGACTGGGTGAGTTACTCAGTGAGCAAATTAGGTACCAGTGTGTGAGTGAACACGTCAATCAGTCACGAAGCGTTTAAATCAGTAAGTGATTAAACCAGTCAGTCAGTCCGTTAGGAGCCACTAACTCAGTTAGTTACTGGTGACTCACCAGCTAGCTAACCGGCTGACTGACTGACTGGTGACCTAGTGACTGACGGGTTGACTAACTGACTGGTACCTGATCCGTTGACTGACTGATCGACTTGAGTGACAGACCTGTTCCTGAGCCACTGAGTAACTGGGTCACTAGCTGGTTCACTGACTGAATTAGATATCGTTTCTGACCGGCGACTGACTGACTGATTGACTGGTTGACTAGATGATCGGTACCTGAGCGCCTCTCTGACAGATTAGCTCACTCGTGATCGACTAATCACTGACTATCTTTCTGACGAATGACAGATAATCTCGCTGATTAATTGAGTGTCCCACTGGTACCTGACTTGCTGACTGACTGGTTAATTCATTCTTTGACTTACGGGATAGTCACCGGCTGACTGACTGCTTGATTGACTCAAAGGTATCGCACCAGCTGAATGACACCTTGACAGACTCACTGTTACTTAACTGCCCCCCCGCGTTGAGAGGTGCCTTCCTGACTGAGTGCTGACTGATTAGATAACTAACTGGGCCCTGACTGATTGATTGACTCAGTGGTACTTGACCGGCTGACTACTTTTCCTTCACTGGCTCAGTGGAAGACTGGATGGTTGACTGAGAGGTCGACTCACAGGCTAACTGAGGTGTTAGCCGAATGGTGACAGACTGAATAACTGACTGGCCAGCTGACTGATGAGTGACTCACTAGCACCTGACTGGCAATTCCCTGGTCCAGCGCCTTGCTGACTATTACCTAGTCAGTTACCAAGTTAGTTCGCAGTTAACTGCTCGAACAGTCACCAAGGTAGATAGTCATTAATCAGAAAGTTAGTAAGTCATCATACATTCCGCAAGTCAGTCAACCAGTTATTTAACTAGTCACTAAACCGCTCAGTGAATCACGCAGTAAATCTGTGAGTTTGCCAATCAAAAACCCAGTTAGTCAGACGCTCAGTTACTAGTCTGTTAGTCAATGAGCAGCCAGTTAGCAAAGCGCTGAGCCAGTTAGTCAGCCAGTCAGGTGCCAGTGAGTTAGTGAACCAATCCGTAATTTAATCAGTCATCACTTGGGTAAACAGTCATGTTCCACCAAGTCAAAGAACAAGTTAGCAGTTTATTTAACCATTTAAATAGCCACTCAACTACGAGTGAGTCAGTCAATCAGTTGGTCAGCCAGTCAGTCAACCAGTCAGTCCTTCATCAGTCAATAACCCACAGGTCTACCAGTAGGTGTGGGAAGTAGTTCACCAGTCAGATAACCCGTCAGGTACTACACATTCAGTAAACCATTTAGTAGGCCAGTCAGGTTACGAGCCAGTAAAACTGTCATTCACCAATTAGGCACTCTATCACCGAGTGAGCAGCAAACGAGCTACCGAGTCAGATAGCCAATCACCTATTACTGATTCTCTCAACCGTTCAGTCATCCGGTCAGATAACCAGCAGGTCAGCCAGTCAGTCTGCAGTCAATTAGTGACTCAATTAGCCAGTCAAGTACTACTGGTTCAGTCGAACTTTCAATCAGCCAGTCAACCAGTCAGTCACCGCTCAATTGGTGAATCAGTCACCAGTCGGTTAGGGAGTCATTTAAACAATCAGATAACAACTCAAGTACAACTGGGTTAGTCAACCATTTCGTCATCCAATCAGTCAACCAGCCAGGTCGACCGGTCAGTCAATTAGCTACTTAGGCACCAGTCGCTGAGCCAGTCGGCCAGCCAGTCAGTTAACCAGTCAAATAGCCAGTCATCCTCATCATTAAGTCAGTCATTCTCTCAAACAGCCAGTGAGTGAGCCATATTCTAGGCTAGTCACTCAGCAGCCAATGAGCAACAGTCACTAGGTAGTCAGCAATTCACATAGCCAGTGAAGTACATTTGGGTTATTGAACCTTTCAGTCAGAAGTCCATTAGCCACTAGTTAAGTCAACCATTCAGCCAGGTAGACAGTCAATCAGGCAGTCAGGCAGTCAGGCAGTCAGTCAGCAGGCAATAACCTAATAAGTCACCAATCACACAGTAATTCAGGTAGCCAGTCAGATAGCCATTCAAGTACCAGTGAGTTAGGCAATGATAGAGTCAGCTTGTCGCTCAATAGTCAGTAAGCCACTTAGCCACCGATCGATGGATAAGTCAGTTAGCTTAGGTAGTGAAGTCAGCAGCCAACGAGCAACTCAGTCACCAGGCAGTTAGCAATTCTTTTAACCACTGAGAGAGCCAGTCAAGTAATAGTGAGTTATTCAAACATTCAGTCAGCTGCTCAGCCAACCAGCCAATCAGTCCATTAGTCGCCAGTCGACAAGCCACTCAGTTAGCAGTCAGACATTCTGTCAGCTAGACAGTCAACCAGGCAGACAGCCAGTCAAGCAGCAGGCAATGAGCTACGAAGTCACCAATCACTAAGCAATTCAGGTACCCAGTCAGATAGTAAGTTAGCCAACGAGAGAGTCAGCTTGTCAGTCAATAAGCAACTTAGTCACCCATCGGTGGATAAGTCAGTTAGCTTAAGCAGTCAGATAGGCAGTGAAGTACCATTGAGTCAGGCAAGAAAACTCTAAAATTTGCTTAATACCCAATGTTTCCTACCAAACTAAGCCACACACTAAAATGCGCCAAGTCTTCCTCAACGGGCACTGTAAAGACGGTTTTCCAAAAAGTATATGGAAACAAGCCAAAAGTAACTCTTGTGAATAGATGGCGTTGAAATCTATTAGGAAACACTGAAACGTGCTTGATAACGGACTTTTTCTACGAAGTCTGGCCAAAGACTGAAATACCTCAAGTCTTGCTAAAGTCGCTCCGGAAACACGGTTATCACAAAAGTGTCTCAAAACAAGCAAAACTCAATTTTTTAAATAGAATGTGTTGAAATCTGTGAGAAAAACCTAATATACCATGTGTACTACCAAATCTAGCCAAAGACTGAGATGCGTCTTCTTATTCAACTCGTGCTACAAACACGGTTTTCAAAAAGTATCAGGCAACAAGTCAAAATCAATGTTTTTTTGATAGAATGTGTTGACAACTGTGAGAAAGCACTAAAATTTGCTTGATATGCCATGTTTCCTTCCATATCTGGCCAGAGACTGGAATGTGTTGAGTCTTGCTCAAGTCAGGCTGGAAACACGGTTTTCAAAAACACTATCTGGAAAGAAGCCCAAAACACTTTTTTAAAAAGAATGTGCTGAAATCTGCAAAAAACACTGAAATTTGCTCGATTCCCGATCGTTCCTACGAGATTTGGCTACAGACTGAAATACATGCTTGACTCAGGTTGAAAACACGGTTTTTCAACAAGTATCTAGAGACAAGCCAAAGCAAACTTCATTGAACAGAATGTGCTGAAATATGTAAGAAAACACAAAAATTTGATTGATACGCGATGCTTCCTACAAAGTTTGCCTAGAGACTGAAATACATCGTCTTCCTCATCTTGGGATGAAAACAGAAATTTGGGAAAAGTATCTTTTCAAATTTGTAAGAACACGCTATAATTTGATTGATACCCGATGTTTCCTGTAAAATTTTGCCACAGAGTGAAGGAAGTCAAGTCTTGCTCAACTCGCGCTACATACACCGTTGTTCATTGTATTGAACTAGTTTAGTATGAAATATCAAATTATTTCATGCAGAAAGTACAGAGTTGTAGTGGTTGGAAGATTGAGAGCCTGCACGGCTGATTTGCTTACTTGTAGGGATTTGCCCCATTTTTCATCTCTTGTCATCCATACCGTAGGCCTTGAGCTTGGAAAGAAGGATAAAAATATCTAACAAGTCTAGAAGCGATCGCTCGTCTTCTCACGGTTTGTCCGGTTCTGAAATATCAGCATTAAGATCTGCCGCAAACAATATTGTACTTGACAGTGTTGATGCTGCCTCCAATAGCAATGATAGCTCATGACACCACTGTGATTTAGGAGTTGACGGAGGCCTGTAAATTCCACAAACAGTGATCCAGGTTTTCGCAAGGTTAATCCTGAGAACGATAGATTCGGTTTTAAAACTTGACTACTTTTTAGAAGGGAGCCCTTTTATTTCTTTGACTCGGATAAAGCAGATGTCGCTCCCAACATACACTAATAAATCAGCGCCACTTGCCTTTCTGTCGCAACGACACTATCGAAAACCACCAACATGAAACATGTTCTCCGGAAAAGTCGCGTCGATTTTGCTCTCAGATATAATCAGAATGTCGAGTTTACTAGGAAGAAGCCAAGATTTGATCTCATGAAGCTAGAAACCGCCGATGCTGTTAGCGTTAATGTGTCCCAGTTTAAAGTTTCAAACATTATTCCCGGCAATTTGATCAAATCTCGACCAGGTTTCGTCCACTGACCATTCACATTTCAACCATGAAACCTGTCACACTATTGATCATTGGATTGAACTAGTTTGGTGTGAGATATGAAGTTATTTTATGCATAACAAATAGTGTTATAGTTACATGTGATGCACGATCCTCGCAGTAGATAGCGCTATTTAAGCAATAGCGAATATCATTGTATCGTGGAAGATTGACTAGAGAAAGGTGAAAAATGGGCTAAGAGGTGTACGTGAGAAAAACTCATTTTAAGGCTTGAAAACTACTTTGAAAGAGCTAGAACCTCGTTTTGGGCACCATTGAACAAATAACAGGAGTTTGAGGGAAATTTGAAGTGTTGACAAAGATGGCCATGTTACCCCTGATGACTGACACGAAAAGAGGTAGGTTAACCCTAGCCCTAAGTAACTTCTTAACCATTCAGTGAAACGAACTCAACCGGGGCCACCCAACGTTTTTTAGCCAATTACAAGACAAGTACGGAACAACAGAATTGGAGTTCGTTCACCAGCGGTCAAATTAAACTGCTCGTTTGACTGGAGTCGATGTCAGGACATGCGGAAGCTTCTAGTTTTTTTACGGTGAATAAATATGTTGTTTATTTCGTTTACGGTAAAAGCGAACAAATATTTATCTAATAGCGGCCGGTAATTTTGAAGACTGAACAGACTCAACGTACGTAAGTAACGAATAATGCTGGGTAAACCAATAAATTTCTTTTTCGAAACACGGTCTGGAATGTCGGAGACAAGAACTTGTATAATTTACCGAGTATTGCTGCCGGGAATTTTAAAGACTGAACGAACTCAACGTAAATTTACCAAATTACGGCTGAGTAAACTTTTATAACAAAAATTTTTCGATATAGGGTATGGAGTTTTGAAAAAGAAAGCTTGTACAACTTACCGAATTTTGGGGCCGGGAGGTTTGAAGACTGCAAGGACTCAGACTTAAAGAAATTTACTAAATTACGAACGGGTTAACTTATAAAATATATATTTCGAAACACGTTCTGGAATGTCGAGGATGAAAGCTTATATTATTTACGGAATAATGCGGCTGGGAATATTGAAGACCAAACGGACTCAATACAAATGTATTTGCGGAATTGACACGGCCTGAGATTTTGAAGACGAAACGGTTTTACCTCAAATCAGTGAATGTTTGAAATACTTCCCGACTTTCAAACTACAACGCAAACGGAATCAACCACCGGTAATACATGCAAAAACTAAATTTGAAATTTTCTTTGTCCTTGTGATTGGTTACTAAAATTCTCGGTAAAATTGTAGATACGGCCGTTTTTCAATGATATTTTAAAAATATACTTGTGTTGAGCCGGTTTCGCCTTGAGGTTTAGCCGGCTGTAATTTGATATATTTATTCACATTGATCGAGCCCGTTTCGTGTTCAAAATTCGCGGCCGCAATATTCAGTAAATTACATAAGCTCTCGCCTTCGGCATTCCAGGCCTTGTTTCGGAAAATATATTGTATAAAGTGAGTCGGCCGCAATTTGGTAAATTTAACTTTAGTCAGTATAGTCTTCGAAATTACCGGCCGCCATTCGGTAAACATTTATTCACCTTTACCGTAATAGAAATGGAAAATATTATATTTTTTGCTTTAAAAAAACTATAAGCTTTCGCATACCTTCACATCTGATTTAGTCAAACGAACAGTGAAACTTGACCCTTATACTGATTGATCCGCTGATGAACGAGCTTCAATTTTTTGTTCTAAACTCGTCTTGTGATTGGCTAAAAAACGTTGGGTGGCCCCGGTTGAGTTCGTGTCACTGTAAGCCATGAGCCTTGTCACACTCCTGATCAATGGATTAAACTAGTTTGGTATGAAATATCAAATTATTTCATGCAGAAAGTACAGAGTCGTAGTGGTTGGAAGATTGCGCGCCTGCACGGCTGATTTATCCACTTGTGTTGATTGGCCTAATTTTTCTGCTGACCTGCCCACTTTGTGTGCTGATATGCCCTCGTATGTTATAGGGTCATTTGGGCTTCTAAGACTTTGAGACCCTTGAGCATATAGCAACAGGACAACATAATCATAGTCAACTTTTCAAACTTGCAACGTTTGAAACTTAACTTTTCCATGACTTTTAAAAAGCTATAGGAGACATCAAGCAACTCATTGATGAAGACACCTTCGTTCGGTGTGCTGATTTGCCCACGTTTGCTAATATCGTCTCATTTGTTTCGGTGATATCGCCCCATTTTTCATTGTCATAGTCTCAGTCAGTCATAATCATAGTCATAGTCATAGTCATACTCTTAGGAAGGGTCATTGAAATACTGATAGGTATAGTCATAGTCCAAGTCGCAGTCTAAGTCATAGTCAGAGTTGTAGGAATTGTAAGGGGATATGAACCATCGCCGAGGGGAATTGAACCCAGGAAGAACGTTAACCCTAATCCCATCTAACTTTTGACCCCTTGATTCTTAAGCCATGAAATCTGTCACACTGTTACTAATATCATTGAACTCATTTGGTATGAAATATAAAGTTATTTCATTGAGGAATACCAGAGGTATATGGGTTGGATGATTGCGAGAGGATATGAACCATCGCCGAGGGGATATGAGCCATCGCCAAGGGGATATGAACGAAGGTGGCACGTTAATTCTAGCCCCATCTAACTTTTGAACCATTCGTGCTTAAGTCATGAACTTTATCACACTGTTGGGCATTGCATTGAACTACTTTCCTGATAGATAGATATGAGTATATTGCAGACAACAGTAACTCTTTTCAATGATAATCAATCAATAAGAAAGCGTTCTAGACACTGAAAAGTTTGACCAAAAGTACCATGCTACCCCTTTCGAAAAATATTCAAGACAGCGAAAATGAAAATAGGGTCCCTTAACCCTAACCACTTCTAACTTTTGACTCATTTAAGCTTAAGCCATGAAACTTGTTCCACTATTGGTACTCGGATTGAACTAGTGTGGTATGAAACATGAGGATACTTCATGCAGAACGAAGAGAGTTCTAGAGGTTAGAAGATTGAGAGGGGATATGAACCATCACCGAGGGTATATGAACCATCGCCAGGAGATATGAACTAAAGTGGTAGGTTAACCCTAACCCCATCTAAATTTTGAACTATTCACGTTTTAGCCATTAAACTTGTCACACTATTGCTCATTGGATTGAACAAGTTTGGTGTGAAATATCAAGTTATGTTATGCATAATCAACAGAGTTATGGTGGTTATAAGATTGACCAAAAGAAAGGTGAAAACTGGGCTACGGGGTGTAAGTGAGAAAACCTCATTTTAAGGCTTGAAAATTACTTTGAAAGCGCTAGAAACTCGTTATGGGCACCATTGAACAAATAGCAGGAGTTTGAGGGAAATTTGAAATTTTGACAAAGATGGCCATGATACCCCTGATGACTGACACGAAAAGAGGTAGGTTAACCCTAACCCCATCCAACTTTTGAACCATTCATGCTTAAGCCATGAAAGTTGTCACACTGTTGATCATTGTATTGAACTAGTTTGGTATGAAATATCAAATTATTTTATGCAGAAAGTACAGAGTTGTGGTGGTTGAGAGCCTGCACTGCTGATTTGCTTACTTGTGGGGATTTGCCCTATTTTTCTGCTGACCTGTCCACCTTGTGTACTGGTATGCACTCGTATGTTATAGGGTCATTCGGGCCTCTAAAGCTTTCAACCCCTTAAGCACATAGCAACAGGACAACATAATCATAGTCAACTTTTCCAACCTCCAAAGTTTCAAACTTAAAACTTTTCCATGACTTTTGAAAAGCTAAAAGAGAAATCAAACAACTCAGTGAGGAAGACACCTTCCTTCGGTGTGCTGATTTGTCGACTCTAGCTGATATCGCCCCATTTTTTGGTGCTGATATCGCCTCATTTTTTTGCTGATATCGCCCCATTTTTCATAGTCATAGTCTCGATCAGTCATAGTCATAGTCATAATCATACTCTTCGGAAGGGTCATTGAAATACTGATAGTCATAGTCATAGTCATAGATATAGACAGTCATAGTCATGATCTAAGTCGCGGCGTAAGTCATAGTCATATTTATAAGAATTGTAAAGGGACATTAACCATCGCCGAGGGGATATGAACAAAGGTGGTAGGTTAACCCTAACCCAATCTAACTTTTGACCCATTGATTCTTAAGCCACGACACTTGTCACACTATTAGTGATTGCATTGGACTAAGTTTTTATAAAAAATAAAGTTATTTCATTGAGAATTACTAGAGTTATAGGGGTTGGAAGATTGCGAACGGATATGAACCATCGCCGAGGGGATATGAAGCAGGCTGGCACGTTAACCCTAACCCCGTGTAACGTTTGAACCATTCGTGCTTAAGCCATGAACTTTATCACACTTTTGGGCATTGCATTGAACTACTTGCGTGATAAATATGAGTAGATTTTATTGAGGAATACCGAGTAAACTCATCAGAATGATCCAACTCCTTTACCCGGATTCCAAATCTGCAGTTCTTGATGGAGGTCAACCATCCGAATGGTTCCAAGTAAAACCTGGCGTCAAGCAATGTTGTGTAATGTCAGGCTTCTTATTCCTTCTCGCCATCGACTGAATAATGCAAGAGACAACCCATCTAGCAAAGATAGGTATCAGATGGAAATTCACCAGTCAGCTACAAGACCTAGACTACGCGGATGATGTCGCTCTGATCTCAACAAATCACGGACAGATGCAAAAGAGACAGATAAGCTAACAGAGGCAGCTCAGATAGTGGGACTCAACATTAGCAAATCGAAAACACGCATACTGAAAATTAGTTGCAAGAACAACAACTCTATCAAATTCCAAAACGGTCAAGACATCCAGGAAATAAACGACTTCACTTATCTTGGAGCATGTGGTGTAAGTGCGGATGGGGCAGCAGATAAGGAAGTAGAAGGCAGACTTTGTAAGGCCAAGACAGCATTTAGGAAGTTGCAAAAAGTGTGGAGCTCTAAGCAATATAGTAAGAAGACCGAGATTAAGGTATTCAACATCCTCGTGAGACGGGTCCTTTTGTATGGAAGTCAAACATGGAAGACAAATGCTAAAGATTACGAGAAACTTGACTCCTCTCAGTAGCAGTGCCTGAAGAGAATTCAAGGTATATTTTAGCCGTACATCATTTCAAAGGAGGAATTACAAAAAGAAACCGGATCTGCACCGATGAGCATAGAAGTTAGGAGAAGTAGGTGGAATTTTCTTGGAAATCTCTTGACGATGTCGCAAGACTACCACTGCGAAATAGCCCTCACACGGTCACCAGACAGTAAGAGAAAGGTGGCCAGGCCCAAAACAACTTGGAGGCGATCGATTGAAAAGGAAAGAAGGGAGGCGGGTGAGAAGTCGTGGGAAGAAGCGAGGTTTATTGCATGAGACCGGGACCGATGGAAGAGAATTATCAAGGCCTTATGCGCAACAGAGCACGAAGAAGACTGATGATCATGATGCATTGCGGAATGACAGAGTTATAGTTTTTGGAACTGTGACCATCTGAATTTTGAAAGACTGAAATTCTTAAGTAAGGTGGTACGTTAGCCCTAACCCCATCTAACTTCTGAACCATTCCCTCCTAGGTAATGAAACTTGCCACACTATTGGTAATTCCATTCAACTAGTTTGGTATGAAGTATAAGGTTATTTTATGTGGAAACAACAGAGTTAGAGTTGTTGGAAGATTGAGAGCCTGCACAGCTAATTTTTCCCACGTATGCTGGTGGATTTTCCCCTTTTTTTCTGCTGAAATACCCGACTTGTGTGCTGATATTTCCTCGTATGTTATAGGGTCACTCGGGCCTCTAAAACGTTTAAACCCTTGAGAATATAGAGATCAAATTCAACGCACTATTAGCAAAAACAACAAGCTATTGGAGCTCTAAACGACAATGGCTTTGATTGAGGAATAACAGAGCCACAACCTTCCGCAGTGTGACCATCTAAATTGTAAAAATTATTGAATTTCTTAACTAAGGCTTTAGGCGTTTAAAACGATTTTTACACCTAAAAAACTACTTTTAAGCCAATAGTAACTTTTTAATGATAATTAAACACATAGAAAGCGTTTTAGAGAAATGAAGAGTTTTGTGTATATGCGCAATGTTAAAAACTGTAGGAATATAGTTTAGGAATGACCAGTGAATGAGTAATGATAATTAATGAGTTATTATAGTCTAAGAATCACATAGAAAACAACCAGCTGGACTTTTCTCAAGAAAAACGCTTTCTAGGTCCATTTTCTTAATTTGTATTTTAAAATTGTTCGAGTCACATTGTGTCCGTACATTTCCCGGTAATTTGCACCATAAATAAGGCCTTAGATGTCCGATAAAATGCTTTTCATAAGTTACTGTATTATATCTCGGTATAACAAAGTGTGGTGTACGTAACTTGTAATTATTTTCCATTGTTTGCAATAATTCAGCGATGTACGTTCCAGGTTGAACATTAACACCATCAGGTCTTTCAGTCTTCTCATACCTAATGTAGGTAATCCTGCTTCCTTTAACAGATGTTCGTATGTTGATGCACTGTCCTTGATTTGGTTTGAAGGTTTGAAGAAAAATCAAAATGGCGTCCCTTGTAGTGGTTGTATCGACACCTATCACAGGAAATGCACTGGCATGAGTCTCAGGGAGTTACGATCCTATTCTATGACACATTTTCGAACATGGTACTGTATGAGATGCTCTCTACCTCCACTTAGTGATAGTTTCTTTGAAAACTCAACTCTCGAAGAAAAGCAAGATGAGGTAGAGTCGGAGTCAGTGGACGAAACCTGGTCGAGATTTGATCAAATTGCCGGGAATAATGTTTGAAACTTTAAACTGGGACACATTAACGCTAACAGCATCGGCGGTTTCTAGCTTCATGAGATCAAATCTTGGCTTCGTCCTAGTAAACTCGACATTCTGATTATATCTGAGAGCAAAATCGACGCGACTTTTCCGGAGAACATGTTTCATGTTGGTGGTTTTCGATAGTGTCGTTGCGACAGAAAGGCAAGTGGCGCTGGTTTATTAGTGTATGTTGGGAGCGACATCTGCTTTATCCGAGTCAAAGAAATAAAAGGGCTCCCTTCTGAAAAGTAGTCAAGTTTTAAAACCGAATCTATCGTTCTCAGGATTAACCTTGCGAAAACCTGGATCACTGTTTGTGGAATTTACAGGCCTCCGTCAACTAATAAATCACAGTGGTGTCGTGAGCCATCATTGCTATTCGAGGCAGCATCAACACTGTCAAGTACAATATTGTTTGCGGCAGATCTTAATGCTGATATTTCAGAACCGGACAAACCGTGAGAAGACGAGCGATCGCTTCTAGACTTGTTAGATATTTTTATCCTTCTTTCCCAGCTCAAGGCCTACGGTATGGATGACAAGAGATGAAAAATGGGGCAAATCCCTACAAGTAAGCAAATCAGCCGTGCAGGCTCTCAATCTTCCAACCACTACAACTCTGTACTTTCTGCATGAAATAATTTGATATTTCATACTAAACTAGTTCAATACAATGAACAACGGTGTATGTAGCGCGAGTTGAGCAAGACTTGACTTCCTTCACTCTGTGGCAAAATTTTACAGGAAACATCGGGTATCAATCAAATTATAGCGTGTTCTTACAAATTTGAAAAGATACTTTTCCCAAATTTCTGTTTTCATCCCAAGATGAGGAAGACGATGTATTTCAGTCTCTAGGCAAACTTTGTAGGAAGCATCGCGTATCAATCAAATTTTTGTGTTTTCTTACATATTTCAGCACATTCTGTTCAATGAAGTTTGCTTTGGCTTGTCTCTAGATACTTGTTGAAAAACCGTGTTTTCAACCTGAGTCAAGCATGTATTTCAGTCTGTAGCCAAATCTCGTAGGAACGATCGGGAATCGAGCAAATTTCAGTGTTTTTTGCAGATTTCAGCACATTCTTTTTAAAAAAGTTTTTTGGGCTTCTTTCCAGATAGTGTTTTTGAAAACCGTGTTTCCAGCCTGACTTGAGCAAGACTCAACACATTCCAGTCTCTGGCCAGATATGGAAGGAAACATGGCATATCAAGCAAATTTTAGTGCTTTCTCACAGTTGTCAACACATTCTATCAAAAAAACATTGATTTTGACTTGTTGCCTGATACTTTTTGAAAACCGTGTTTGTAGCACGAGTTGAATAAGAAGACGCATCTCAGTCTTTGGCTAGATTTGGTAGTACACATGGTATATTAGGTTTTTCTCACAGATTTCAACACATTCTATTTAAAAAATTGAGTTTTGCTTGTTTTGAGACACTTTTGTGATAACCGTGTTTCCGGAGCGACTTTAGCAAGACTTGAGGTATTTCAGTCTTTGGCCAGACTTCGTAGAAAAAGTCCGTTATCAAGCACGTTTCAGTGTTTCCTAATAAATTTCAACGACACCTCAGTTAGCCTGTGAGTCGACCTCTCAGTCAACCATCCAGTCTTCCACTGAGCCAGTGAAGGAAAAGTAGTCAGCCGGTCAAGTACCACTGAGTCAATCAATCAGTCAGGCACCAGTTAGTTATCTAATCAGTCACCACTCAGTCAGCAAGGCACCTCTCAACGCGGGGGGGCAGTTAAGTAACAGTGAGTCTGTCAAGGTGTCATTCAGCTGGTGCGATACCTTTGAGTCAATCAAGCAGTCAGTAAGCCGGTGACTATCCCGTAAGTCAAAGAGTGAATTAACCAGTCAGTCAGCAAGTCAGGTACCAGTGGGACACTCAATTAATCAGCGAGATTATCTGTCATTCGTCAGAAGGATAGTCAGTGATTAGTCGATCACGAGTGAGCTAATCTGTCAGAGAGGCGCTCAGGTACCGATCATCTAGTCAACCAGTCAATCAGCCAGTAAGTCGCCGGTCAGAAACGATATCTAATTCAGTCAGTGAACCAGCTAGTGACCCAGTTACTCAGTGGCTCAGGAACAGGTCTGTCACTCAAGTCGATCAGTCAGGCAACGGATCAGGTACCAGTCAGTTAGTCAACCCGTCAGTCACTAGGTCACCAGTCAGTCAGTCAGCCGGTTAGCTAGCTGGTGAGTCACCAGTAACTAACTGAGTTAGTGGCTCCTAACGGACTGACTGACTGGTTTAATCACTTACTGATTTAAACGCTTCGTGACTGATTGACGTGTTCACTCACACACTGGTACCTAATTTGCTCACTGAGTAACTCACCCAGTCACTGGTACCTGACTAGCCATCTTACTTGCTGACTTACATGTTGAACGACTGACGACGGGGTAATTGACTGGTGACTGATTGGTTAACTAACCGGTTGGCACCTTCGCTACTGACTGACTGGTGTACTAACTAACTGAGTTAAAAGCTCCAGACCTATTGACTGACTGGTTGACTGACTGACTAATTTAAATGATTAGTGACTCATTGACGGTATGGCTAACTCACTGGTACCTAACTGGCTGACATCGTGGTAGACTTACTCACGGGTACCTGACTAGGCATCTGACTTGTTGACTGACATGCTGACCGACTAAC
Source organism: Stylophora pistillata (assembly GCF_964205215.1). Classification (NCBI taxonomy): domain Eukaryota; kingdom Metazoa; phylum Cnidaria; class Anthozoa; order Scleractinia; family Pocilloporidae; genus Stylophora; species Stylophora pistillata. The sequence goes on from NC_142524.1 coordinate 17,644,406, forward strand.
GACAGGGCTAATTTACTGTTGATGGACTGCTTAACTTACTGGTTGGTACCTAAGCGGCTGACTGACTGAATTAATGGCCTCTGCCTGACTGACTAACTTCTTGTCTGACTCACTGGTACTTGATTGGGGATCCGACTTGCTGGCTTACGTGCTGACTGACTACCGCAGAGCTAATTAACTGGTGACTGACTGTTTAATTGGTTGACTGACTCAGTGGTAGCTGACCAACCTACTGACTGGTTGCCTGAGTGGCTGACTGACCTGTTTCCTGACCAGTTAAACAGTCAGTGACCTTTTAATTAGCCCGTGGTTAGTCAGTCAGCACGTCAGCCAACAAGTCAGATGGTTAGTGAAGTACCAGTGATTCAGTCAAGCAGTTAGTCAGTCAGTCAGGAGCCATTAATTCAGTCAGTCAGCCGCTAAGGTACCAACCAGTTAGTTAAGCAGTCCATCAGCAGTCAATTAGCCCGCCGTTAGTCGGTCAGCATGTCAGTCCACAAGTCACATGACAAGTCAGGTACTACTGAGTCTGTAAACCACTCAGTCAGCCACTTAGGTACCAGTGAAATAGTCAACCCGACAATCAGGCACTAACCGTTTAAATTAGTCACTAAGTGAACCTGTCAGTCAGTAGCTCTCGAGCCATTGACTTAGTTAGTTAGTAAACTAGTCAGTCAGCAGCTCAGGTACCACCCGCTTAATTAACCAATCAGACTGACTGAGTGTTTGACTGACTGGCTGGCACCTGACCGGCTGACTGACTGGTTAACTACCTTGCTGACTGGTAGAGACTGGCTAATTGACAAGTGACTGGCTTGCTGACTGTCTTGTTGACCTACCCACTCTTAGCTGTTTGGCTGCAAACCAGGTTGACTGCCATGTTAATCGACTGATAACTGACTGGTTAACTGACTGATGGTTAACTGGCTGACTGACTAGCTATCAAAGTGCTTGACTGAGTCACTGGTACCTCAATTGCTAACTGAGCAGTTAAAAGAATTGTTGACTGCGTTGTTGACTGACTGACTGACTGACTGATAAAAATGGTTAGTTTGTGATTGACGGGTTGGCTAACTCACTGATACCTAACCGGCTGACTCTGTGGTTGACTGACCCACTGGTACGTGGCTAGCCATCTCACTTGTTTATGGACATGTTCATCGACTAACGATTGGCTAATTGAGTGGTGCCTAAATGGTTGACTTCTTGGGTGGTACATGAGAGGCTGACTGACCAGTTTACTTACTAACCGAGTTAGTGGCTCCTAACGGACTGACTGACTGGTTTAATCACTGACTGATTTAAAGGGTTAGTGACTGATTGAAGTGTTCCCTCACACACTGGTAGCTAATTAGGGGGTGCGCAACTCAGTCAGGAAGTTAGGTACCAGTGTGTGGGTGAACACGTCAATCAGTTACGAAGCCTTTAAATCAGTCAGTCAGTCAACCAGTCAGTCAGTAGGTCTGGAGCTTTAAACTCAGTTAGTTAGTACACCAGTTAATCAGTAGCGAAGGTACCAGCCGGTTAGTTAACCAATCAGTCACCAGTCAATTACCCCGTCGTCAGTCGTTCAACATGTAAGTCAGCAAGTAAGATGGCTAGTCAGGTACCAGTGACAGGGTGAGCTACTATGTGAGCAAATTAGGTACCAGTGTGGGAGTGAACACGTTAATCAGTCACGAAGCGTTTCAATCAGTAAGTGTTTAAACCAGTCAGTCAGTCCGTTAGGAGCCACTAACTCAGTTAGTTACTGGTGACTCACCAGCTAGCTAACCGGCTGACTGACTGACTGGTGACCTAGTGACTGACTCCTTGACTAACTGACTGGTACCTGATCCGCTGACTGACTCAATTATCTACTTAGTCTCCACTCAGTTAGCCAGTCAGTCATCCCTCGGTCAGGAAGTCAGTCAACAAGTCAGTTAGCCGGTCAAGTGCCAGTGAATCAGTCAACCATTAAGTCAAGGGATCAATTATCTAGTTAGTCACCAGTCAGTGAGCCGGTCAAGTACCAGTAAATCAGTCAACCATTAAGTCAAGGGATCAATTATCTAGTTAGTCACCACTCAGTTAGTAGGTCACTAACTGGTCAGCTAGCCAGTCACTCACTATTACGTCAGCAAAGGAGTCAACAAGTCAATCAGAGGGTCAGGTATCAGTCAGTCGGTCAATCGGTAAGTCGGTAAGTCACCAGTCATTTACCCAATAAGTAACCAGTCGGCTAAAAAGTCAATTTACCAGTCAGTCAGCCAATCAGTCAAGCGAGCAGATCACCATCGGGTACCAGTCAGTCAGTAAACTAGTCAGTCAGGCGGTCAGGTAGCAGCAAGGAAGTCAAGCAGTCAGTCAGCCAGTCACAAATCACTCACTAGTCGGTCACCAACTCAATCATCATGTCGGTCAGCCAGGCACTACGCCAGATAGTCTGTCTGCTCGTTAACTACCAGTAAATTAGTCAGCCAGTCACTCAGCCAGTCACTCAGCCAGTCACTTAGCCCGTCAATCAGAAAGTCAGTCAGCAGAGTCAATAACCACTGAGTTATTCAGTCCATCACCAGTCAGTGAGCAACGTAGTCACTTAGCTAGTCAATCACTCAAGTACCAACATCTAAGTTAATCAATCAGGCACACAGTCAGTCACTGGTCAGGAAAGCAGTCAGTAGGCCGGAAAATCACCACTCTGTCAGCAAATCAGCCAAACAGTCAGTGAACCAGATAGTAAATTAGTCGTTCAACCACTCAGTCACCAGTCATTCAAACAGATAATCAAGCAGTCACTAACCCAGTTACCGAACCAGTCAAGCGGCCAGTCAAGTACCAGTGAGTCACTCAATAAGTCACTAAGCCCGTCGATAACTAGTTAGCTAGACAGTCGATCACCAGTAAGTCACCACTCGGTCACCAAGTCAGTCAACCAGAGAGGCACTCATGTACTAATTACTAGGTTAGCCAGCCAGTCATTGGCTACTGATTAACCATTATTTGTCACTAAGTCAGTAAGTAAACCAGTCAGTTAATCAGTCAGTCAACTAGTCAGTAAACCAGTCAGCCAGCTCTTCAGGTGCCACTGGGTCGGTCAATAAGTCGTTAACCAGTCAGTGAGCCAGTTAATCACCTGTCAGTTAGACAGTCAGTTGGAAGTCGGGCAGCAATGCAGTAAGCCAGTCAGGTAACAGTAGCTCAATCAACATGTAATTGAGTCACCCAGTCACTGAAGCAGGTATCAGTCGGGTGATGAAGGAAGTCAAGCCGTCAGTCTGTTAATCAGTCCGTCTTTCAATTACAAGTCGGTCAGCCAGTCCATCACTCAGTCACCAATCAGTCTGTCAGTAGGTTACCAAGTCAGTCATTAGTCGGTCAACAAGTTAGTTAGCCAGTCAATGAACCTCTCAGTCAGTCACTCAGTTAGCCACTCAGTCACTGCAATGAGATTTAGCCAGCTACTCGGTCAACTACCAGTCAGTCACCAGTCACTTAGCCATTCAATCACCCTTCGGTCGGCAAGTAAGTCACCCAATCAGTCGGCTAATCAGCCGTAAGTCACTCACACAGTCATTTCTCAAGTCACTTACCAGTCGCTCAGCAAGTCAGTTAACCAGTGAGATAGCCAGTCAAAGACCATTGAGTCAATCAACCATTCAGTCGGTGAGTCAGTCAACAGGCCAATCAGTCACCAGTCCACATGTTGGTCGGTCAAACAGTCATATACCCAGTCAAATACTAATGAGTCAGTCAACCACTCTGTCATTCAACCAGTCAAATAGCTAGTCAAGTCCTATTAAGTCAGTCACCCTCTCAGTCTGCCAGTGAGTGAACCATGCAGTGGGCCAGCCAGTCAGCAGCCAATGACCAACTCAGTGACCAGGTAGTCAGCAATTCCCTTAACCAGTGAGAGAGCCAGTCAAGTACCATTGAGTTAGTCAACCATTCAATCAGCTACTCAGTTAACTGGCCAGTCATCTAGTCAGTCACCAGTCAATTAGCCACTCAGTCACAAGTCCGTCAGCAAGTCCGTTAACATGTCAGATCGCCAGTCAAGTACCACTGAGTCAGTCAACCTTTCAGTGAGCCGGTCAGACAACCAAGGAGATGGGCAACTAAGTACCACTGGGCCAGCCAGCCATTCTGTCAGCTAGACAGTCAACCAGGCAGTCAGCCTGTCTGTCAGCCAGTCAGTCAGCAGGCAATGAGCTACGAAGTCACCAGTCACTAAGCAATTCAAGTAACCAGTCAGGTACCCAGTCAAGTACCACTGAATTAGGCAACCATTCACTCAGCCAGTCAGCCGAACAGCGAATCAGCCACTCAGTCACCAGCCAATAAGCCACTTTGTCACTGATCGGTGTACAAATCAGTTAGTTTATCCAGTCAGATAGCCAGTCAAGTACCACTGCGTCAGTCAAGAAAACTCTATTATAAGTCTCCACTCAGTTAGCCAGTCAGTCACCACGCTGTCAGGAAGTCAGTCAACCAGTTAGTCAGCCAATCAGGTGCCAGTGAGTCAGTGAACCAATCCGTAATTTAATCAGTCATCACTCGGCTAAACAGTCATGTTCCACCGAAGTTATCTGTCCGGATGAGTGAACGGTTGAGTGAATCAGTAACACTTGACTGGCTATCTGACTCGGTAGCTCGTTTGCTGCTCACTCGGTGATAGAGTGCCTAATTGGTGAGTGACAGTTTTACTGGCTCGTAACCTGACTGTCTTACTAAATGGTTGACTGGATGTGTAGTACTTGACGGGTTATCTGACCGGTGAACTGCTTCTCCCACCTACTGGTAGACCAGTGGCTTATTGACTGGTGAAGGACTGACTGGTTGCCTGACTTGCTGACCAACTGATTGACTGACTCCCTCGTAGTTGAGTGGCTATTTGAATGGTTGAATAAACTGCTAACTTGTTCATTGACTTACTCGGTGGAATATGACTGTTTAGCCGAGTGATGACTGATTAAATTACAAATTGGTTCACTGACTCACTGGCACCTGACTGGCTGACTAACTGGTTCAGCGCTTTACTAACTGGCTGCTGATTGACTAACAGACTAGTAACTGAGCGTCTGACTGACTGGGTTTTTGATTCACTCACGGATTCACTGCGTGATTCACTGAACGGTTGAGTGACTAGTTAACTGGTTGACTGACTGGCTGAATGTGTGATGAGTTACTAACTTTCTGATTAATGACTATCTGCCTTGGTGATTGTTCGAGCAGTTAACTGCTAACTAACTTGGTAACTGACTAGGTGACAGTCAGCTAGGCGCTGGACCCTAGAATTGCCAGTCAGGTGCTAGTGAGTCACTCATCAGTCAGCTGGCCAGTCAGTTATTCAGTCTGTCACCATTCGGCTAACACCCCAGTTAGCCTGTGAGTCAACCTCTCAGTCAACCATCCAGTCCTCCACTGAGCCAGTGAAGGAAAATTAGTTAACCGGTCAAGTACCACTTAGTCAATCAATCAGTCATTCACCAGTTAGTTATCTAATCAGTCAGCACTCAGTGAGCAAGGCACCTCTCAACGCGGGGGGACAGTTAAGTAACAGTGAGTCAGTCAGGGTGTCAGTCAGCTGGTGCGATACCATTGAGTAAATCAAGCAGTCAGTAAGCCGGTGGCTATGCCGTAAGTCAAAGATGGAATTAACCAGTCAATCAGAAAGTCAGGTACCAGTGGGAGACTCAATTGGTCAGTGAGATTATCTCTCATTCGTCAGTAAGATAGTCAGTGATCAGTCGGTCACGAGTGAGTTAATCTGTCAGAGAAGCGCTCAGGTACCGACCATCTACTCAACCAGTCAGAGTCAGTCAGTCGCCAGTCACTAACGGTATATCATTCAGTCAGTGAACCAGCTAGTGACCCAGTTAGTCAGTCGTACAGGAAAAAGTTTGTCACTCAAGTCGATCAGTCAGTCAGCGGATCAGGTACCAGTCAGTTAGTCAACCAGTCAGTCACTAGGTCACCAGTCAGTCAGTCAGCCGGTTAGCTAGCTGGCGAGTCACCAGTAACTAATTAGGGGGTGAGCTACTCAGTCAGCAAATTAGGTACCAGTGTGTGGGTGAACACGTCAATCAGTCACGAAGCCTTTAAATCAGTCAGTCAGTCAACCAGTCAGTCAGTAGGTCTGGAGCTTTAAACTCAGTTAGTTAGTACACCATTTAATCAGTAGCGAAGGTACCAGCCGGTTAGTTAACCAATCAGTCACCAGTCAATTACCCCGTCGTCAGTCGTTCAACATGTAAGTCAGCAAGTAAGATGGCTAGTCAGGTACCAGTGACAGGGTGAGCTACTATGTGAGCAAATTAGGTACCAGTGTGGGAGTGAACACGTTAATCAGTCACGAAGCGTTTAAATCAGTAAGTGTTTAAACCAGTCAGTCAGTCCGTTAGGAGCCACTAACTAAGTTAGTTACTGGTGACTCACCAGCTAGCTAACCGGCTGACTGACTGACTGGTGACCTAGTGACTGACTCCTTGACTAACTGACTGGTACCTGATCCGCTGACTGACTCAATTATCTACTTAGTCTCCACTCAGTTAGCCAGTCAGTCACCCCTCGGTCAGGAAGTCAGTCAACAAGTCAGTTAGCCGGTCAAGTGCCAGTGAATCAGTCAACCATTAAGTCAAGGGATCAATTATCTAGTTAGTCACCAGTCAGTGAGCCGGTCAAGTACCAGTAAATCAGTCAACCATTAAGTCAAGGGATCAATTATCTAGTTAGTCACCACTCAGTTAGTAGGTCACTAACTGGTCAGCTGGCCAGTCACTCACTATTACGTCAGCAAAGGAGTCAACAAGTCAATCAGAGGGTCAGGTATCAGTCAGTCGGTCAATCGGTAAGTCGGTAAGTCACCAGTCATTTACCCAATAAGTAACCAGTCGGCTAAAAAGTCAATTTACCAGTCAGTCAGCCAATCAGTCAAGCGAGCAGATCACCATCGGGTACCAGTCAGTCAGTAAACTAGTCAGTCAGGCGGTCAGGTAGCAGCAAGGAAGTCAAGCAGTCAGTCAGCCAGTCACAAGTCACTCACTAGTCGGTCACCAAGTCAATCATCATGTCGGTCAGCCAGGCACTACGCCAGATAGTCTGTCTGCTCGATAACTACCAGTAAATTAGTCAGCCAGTCACTCAGCCAGTCACTCAGCCAGTCACTTAGCCCGTCAATCAGAAAGTCAGTCAGCAGAGTCAATAACCACTGAGTTATTCAGTCCATCACCAGTCAGTGAGCAACGTAGTCACCTAGCTAGTCAATCACTCAAGTACCAACATCTAAGTTAATCAATCAGGCACAGTCAGTCACTGGTCAGGAAAGCAGTCAGTAGGCCGGAAAATCACCACTCTGTCAGCAAATCAGCCAAACAGTCAGTGAACCAGATAGTAAATTAGTCGTTCAACCACTCAGTCACCAGTCATTCAAACAGATAATCAAGTAGTCACTAACCCAGTTACCGAACCAGTCAAGCGGCCAGTCAAGTACCAGTGAGTCACTCAATAAGTCACTAAGCCCGTCGATAACTAGTTAGCTAGACAGTCGATCACCAGTAAGTCACCACTCGGTCACCAAGTCAGTCAACCAGAGAGGCACTCATGTACTAATTACTAGGTTAGCCAGCCAGTCATTGGCTACTGATTAACCATTATTTGTCACTAAGTCAGTAAGTAAACCAGTCAGTTAATCAGTCAGTCAACTAGTCAGTAAACCAGTCAGCCAGCTCTTCAGGTGCCACTGGGTCGGTCAATAAGTCGTTAACCAGTCAGTGAGCCAGTTAATCACCTGTCAGTTAGACAGTCAGTTGGAAGTCGGGCAGCAATGCAGTAAGCCAGTCAGGTAACAGTAGCTCAATCAACATGTAATTGAGTCACCCAGTCACTGAAGCAGATATCAGTCGGGTGATGAAGGAAGTCAAGCCGTCAGTCTGTTAATCAGTCCGTCTTTCAATTACAAGTCGGTCAGCCAGTCCATCACTCAGTCACCAATCATTCTGTCAGTAGGTTACCAAGTCAGTCATTAGTCGGTCAACAAGTTAGTTAGCCAGTCAATGAACCTCTCAGTCAGTCACTCAGTTAGCCACTCAGTCACTGCAATGAGATTTAGCCAGCTACTCGGTCAACTACCAGTCAGTCACCAGTCACTTAGCCATTCAATCACCCTTCGGTCGGCAAGTAAGTCACCCAATCAGTCGGCTAATCAGCCGTAAGTCACTCACACAGTCATTTCTCAAGTCACTTACCAGTCGCTCAGCAAGTCAGTTAACCAGTCAGATAGCCAGTCAAAGACCATTGAGTCAATCAACCATTCAGTCGGTGAGTCAGTCAACAGGCCAATCAGTCACCAGTCCACAAGTTGGTCGGTCAAACAGTCATATACCCAGTCAAATACTAATGAGTCAGTCAACCACTCTGTCATTCAACCAGTCAAATAGCTAGTCAAGTCCCATTAAGTCAGTCACCCTCTCAGTCTGCCAGTGAGTGAACCATGCAGTGGGCCAGCCAGTCAGCAGCCAATGACCAACTCAGTGACCAGGTAGTCAGCAATTCACTTAACCAGTGAGAGAGCCAGTCAAGTACCATTGAGTTAGTCAACCATTCAATCAGCTACTCAGTTAACTGGCCAGTCATCTAGTCAGTCACCAGTCAATAAGCCACTGAGTCACCAGTCAATTAGCCACTCAGTCACAAGTCCGTCAGCAAGTCCGTTAACATGTCAGATCGCCAGTCAAGTACCACTGAGTCAGTCAACCTTTCAGTGAGCCGGTCAGACAACCAAGGAGATGGGCAACTAAGTACCACTGGGCCAGCCAGCCATTCTGTCAGCTAGACAGTCAACCAGGCAGTCAGCCTGTCTGTCAGCCAGTCAGTCAGCAGGCAATGAGCTACGAAGTCACCAGTCACTAAGCAATTCAAGTAACCAGTCAGGTACCCAGTCAAGTACCACTGAATTAGGCAACCATTCACTCAGCTAGTCAGCCGAACAGCCAGTCAGCCACTCAGTCACCAGCCAATAAGCCACTTAGTCACTGATCGGTGTACAAATCAGTTAGTTTATCCAGTCAGATAGCCAGTCAAGTACCACTGCGTCAGTCAAGAAAACTCTATTATAAGTCTCCACTCAGTTAGCCAGTCAGTCACCACGCTGTCAGGAAGTCAGTCAACAGGTTAGTCAGCCAGTCAGGTGCCAGTGAGTCAGTGAACCAATCCGTAATTTAATCAGTCATCACTCGGCTAAACAGTCATGTTCCACCGAAGTTATCTGTCCCGATGAGTGAACGATTGAGTGAATCAGTAACACTTGACTGGCTATCTGACTCGGTAGCTCGTTTGCTGCTCACTCGGTGATAGAGTGCCTAATTGGTGAGTGACAGTTTTACTGGCTCGTAACCTGACTGTCTTACTAAATGGTTGACTGGATGTGTAGTACTTAACGGGTTATCTGACCGGTGAACTGCTTCTCCCACCTACTTGTAGACCAGTGGCTTATTGACTGGTGAAGGACTGACTGGTTGCCTGACTTGCTTACCAACTGATTGACTGACTCCCTCGTAGTTGAGTGGCTATTTGAATGGTTGAATAGACTGCTAACTTGTTCATTGACTTACTCGGTTGAACATGACTGTTTAGCCGAGTGATGACTGATTAAATTACGGATTGGTTCACTGACTCACTGGCACCTGACTGGCTGACTAACTGGTTCAGCGCTTTGCTAACTGGCTGCTGATTGACTTACACACTAGTAACTGAGCGTCTGACTGACTGGGTTTTTGATTGGCTAACTCACGGATTCACTGCGTGATTCACTGAACGGTTGAGTCACTAGTTAACTGGTTGACTGACTGGCTGAATGTGTGATGAGTTACTAACTTTCTGATTAATGACTATCTGCCTTGGTGACTGTTCGAGCAGTTAACTGCTAACTAACTTGGTAACTGACTAGGTGACAGTCAGCAAGGCGCTGGACCCTAGAATTGCCAGTCAGGTGCTAGTGAGTCACTCATCAGTCAGCTGGCCAGTCAGTTATTCAGTCTGTTACCATTCGGCTAACACCCCAGTTAGCCTGTGAGTCAACCTCTCAGTCAACCATCCAGTCCTCCACTGAGCCAGTGAAGGAAAATTAGTTAACCGGTCAAGTACCACTGAGTCAATCAATCAGTCAGTCACCAGTTAGTTATCTAATCAGT